>NC_052123.1:642574-657354 GCF_012273895.1 Zerene cesonia | reverse complement strand
ATATTAAGAACATTTTCATACTATAATACGAATTATGTAACTAATATTGTGAGCGTTCACACACTGGATACACTGACAAATAAACCTCATAAACAATTGACCATGAACTGAATTTTATGTGTATTATATTATTGTCCATTCATGCATAAAAAACACTCGCTGATTGATCAAAAATTTGGTGAACTTGTTAATATTCTGATAAATAATATGTTCAAAAATGATTTTCATCATATTATATACAGTTCAAAAAATTCAAAGTGATATCGCCTACCTAAGTGTTCCATTTTGCTCTAGTCAGAAAATAAAGTTATGTTTAATTATATATAGTTATTATTGTTTCATCATCTGCAGAATTAGAACTATCTTATGCAATGTGTTATATTTTTAATTATTAATTAATTAATTTGTTCAAACATTATTGAATGAATAATTTTTATTTTGCACATTTATCGAGTTGTATTATAATTTAACAAAAAGTGTTATATCTATTATAACTACTATAATGTTTCAACTTATTTGTGTGAACAGCTCTTACCTTTCACAACACAAAAAAATTATCACAGAGACGTCATTTGTAATTTATAGTCAGCATTCAACTGATTAGTGGTCACTGGTCACTCGAGAACTTCAATTCTCGAGGTTCGAACGTGAAATAAAACAGTTAATGTTTATGAATATAATTCTTGACCTGCTGACATTTGAACTTCCGGTCAAGAGCAAGATTAGATTATTAAAAAAGCCAGAATAAAAGAAAAAAATATTAACAATCTTTAAAGGTAATGATTGCACATAAACATAAATATATGCGCATAATGTAGGTTACTAAATGTTCACAAAATTTTCTATTTAATTTATGTAAATACAAATAAAAATTGTGTTGAACTAATTTGTCGTCTAAATTTGTTTGTTTTAGAAGATTAAACTCTTATTTCGAAAAGTGAAGTTTAAATAATTGCAAATAAACTTCATAATATAATTATACATATATTATAATTTTACACCTAAATGTTTTTTAGCAATTTTTAAGAAGAATTATTAGTCTTATCTCAAGTTCTCTAGCAGAATCTTACAAATAATCATACACTATTAAATTTTCTTTGCGAAACTCACATCTAATTTTTTACTATATAATTTGCTATGCGTAATAATAGCAGTATATTATCATCGTTTCGCATTATTTTATTAACTAAAAACTACAATAACTGCTTAAGTAATTTTGAAAAAGAGTGAAGACAATGAAAAGAAATGGAGAAAAAATAATTTATAGCGATACAGCTAACTAAAATACTTCTTCCTTAAAGTTTTTGTCTATAACCACTACAAACCGTTTAAAAACAAACTTCACCATTGCACAGTGCCCTGCGTCGGCTGTCAAATGTCAATTCGAATTTGACATCAGAGAAATCTATAATCTCTACTTGTAACTCACAAGTCACAACTCTGAAGTTTGAAATTTCTTATTTCATTTTATAATGAGCAAGAATGCAATCAACCGTTTAATGGTTCTCCTTGAATAATTTATCCTGTTGCGGCATACATATTAAATGTTATATACATTCCGCGCGGTAGTGTCCAATGTGTAACGAATCAATAATGAACAAGGCATGTGTGTCAGTGTTTTGATATTGTAAATAAAATTATTTGAAGGAATTCCTTACTGGAAGTGTTTACCCAACTTTACCATTTCAAGTGCGGTAAATAGGGTAAGTACCTATTTGTGATTAATTCGTATATGAAGAAAATAGAAAGTCAGAGAATAAGAAATACCGCTGTTAATATAATTTATTCAATAAAAGTACGTAACACGTAAATGTATAATATTATTTATTTTCTATTCTAAGTAAATATTCCTATTGGAGTTTTTATGTAGAATGAACAAATAGTTTAGTATAATCAACTATATTTTCAATATATTATTTTGAAATGTCTATCCCTCCTTTAATGAATATTTTTCGATTTTAAAACGAACTTGAAATTTTTCCACGTTTATAAGTATAGTAGAGCTTTTATTCTATGAAAGATCTGAAACTCAAACTCAATTTTTTTTTTTAATCAATTAGACTTCTTATAGAAGCAATTTTGAATTTTCATAACAGTTTTAACATTTACCACCGGTTTAGAAAGCAGCTTCTACAGAGAAGAGCTGGCAAGAAACTCTATAGTTATTCTTTTCCAATTATGTTAAATTTACATGTTTAGATTTTCAATTTTATCAAGCAATTAGCTATTAACTATTTAATTCAAGAGTAGAACATATTAAAAATAGATTTTAATGTTAATGAATATACCTATTCTAAAAAATACAAACAGGTGAGCATAGAGAATTCTTTTTGTTTTTTGAAGTTGGTTAAAAAGAATTGTTTAATGATGATCAACTAAGTTGTCTAAGTTGTCACTTCCTCCTATACGGTGGGTATGTGAGGAAATTATTTAATCCTGGCGATCGTAATCAGGACAACAAGATTACTCATGAAACTATGAGTATTGTTGCTTATTCAAAGTGTACAGATCTGTCTGCTTAATGTGAGTCAAAATGAAGTCTTTAGGGTCGGATGCATAATAAATATACGGTAGAAGCTAATAAAAGCATATTGAAGAATAGTAAGTGCATTAGATGTTAATTTTACTCCATGTTGGCCATGGGCACGTCGGCAGATGCCACTTGTTGTAGAATGTTTTTATTCTTGGACAAGCCGGTTGCCTCTCCATGTTTACAAGTTGAAGATAGTTTCAGTCCTACTAATATTTTAAATGCGAAAGTTTGTAAGGATGTGTGTGTGTTTATTGCTCTTTCACGAAAAAACCTACTGAACCGGTTGCAATGAAATTTGGTACGTGGACAGCTGGACAACTGGAATGACATATAGGCAACTTTTTATCCTGATATTCCTACGGGATACGGACTTACGCAGGTGAAACCACGGGGCGCAGCTAGTTATTTCATATCAACGTTTATGAAGATTTTAAACAGATACCAAATTGGTTTACTGTTAATCAGTATATTATCAGTTGATAGAAGTAGTGTCATATTTATCAAATTTCACAGAAAGCTTTGATTTTATCATACATATTATGGTACAATAAATCTGGATAATCTTGATTTTAAAGACATAAGTGTGCTTTATTATATAGAGATTGGAATATGTGATAATTTTGTATCTATTTTTAAAGGTTGACTGATAAAAAATTTAACACTAATTTCAAAGTAATTGTACAAGTTGCACTTACATTCAAGTACACACATTGAGATAAGCATTTATTATGAAATATCTTATCTTCCACGGCTTTATCCATGTTTTTAAAGTAAAATATATATCTCAGGATTTAGTTTGTTTTCCTGTTCCCCTGGGATTTCCCAGATAATATATTTTTTTTATTTGAAAGCCGATGCTTCTCATGTGGTCTAATTAAAATTTGATCTTGTTTTGAAAATCTTAACGTTTTGTATGGTTCATTAAAAAGAATTATAATTATTTATAATGCTGTAGGAATTTAGTTTGATAGCATATCTTTTTATAAAACTACTAGCTGTGCCTCGCGGTTTCACCCGCGTTAATACATATCCCGTAGGAATATCGGGATAAAAAGTTGCCTATATGTTATTCCAGTTGTCCAGCTGTCTACGTACCAAATTTCATTGTAATCGGTTCTGTAATTTTTACCTGATAAAGCAACAAACACACACACATCCTTACAAACTTTCGCATTTATGATATTAGTAGGAAGTAGGATAGGATTTCCAAACAACTGTGTTTGTTTGTTGTTTGCAGCTCTTGAATTGATTCGCAATCAACATCGATTGTTGTTACTTGCACTGAGATATCATTGTCGCGCTGCGTTACTTGACCCCGTGTACACCGCATGTTTGTTATTTATTCGATGCATAGTTAGATTTGATAGGAAATCTCTGAGAGTTATGGAGAATATTATTTTAGTATTTTCTAACAATCTTTTAACCGTCATTCCCGAAGGAGCGAATTTCGACTGTATTTTTTTTTCGATAAGTCCGTGGGTTCTCAACCGATTGTCGTGATTCTATTTGTGTAGCCTGTAGGTATACGCGCTTGGCATCTAGTTGCGGAAACATTGCTAGCTAGCTATGCATTAGGCTAAGTTCAGATGAACGCGCGGCGCCGAGCGTCTCCGCGCGGTAGGAGCATTCACATGACGGCATTTGTACGCGGGGCAGTCTGGCATCGGTGGTCATTTTTTCTTGAATCGACGCGCGCGTATCAATTGAACAGGTCGGTAGAGGTTTGTAACAGTTGAACCGCGCGGTGCCGCGCGGTTTCGCGCGGTGATGTAGACGATACTTAGCTGTTTACTTTTTATATTTTTGGATCTTGTACCGCGCGGTGAGTCTCTCCGCGCGGTGCCGCGCGTTCATCTGAACTTAGCCTTATTTTCTTTTCGCGTTTGATAGATAATCGCTGTCATTTGGTTACATATTTTAATATGTGTGATACCTCCCTCCCCGGGACGTCGGTGATCACGTTTGTAGATAACATTTATTCATGGTCAAGTAGATGATCAAAATAATATACGAAAAGCATTCTTATTTGTTTCAGTAACATTTAATTATCGTAAATAGGTGTTAATTCTTATCAAAGACAAGCCATAAATGTTTAACTAGTTCCCATTAAAAAGTGATTATAAATTAATGAGGCATGTTCAGTATCCAATTATGTTTTACAATGCAATAAAATTGTTTCATTTATTTTGTATGTTCTATACATTGATTAATACATTATTTAATCTTTAATTGGTTTTTTTTATGTCAAAGCGGGCAACTGAGCTGGTGGTTGTGATCACCATCGCCCATGATCTTTCGCAGACGTAGTGCCTCTACGATTGTGCTGCCCGTTTTTAAGGGGTAAGGGCTTATCGCTTACCCCTTAAAGGGCTTGATGCTTGATGACTGGAAAGAAGGGATGGATTGGGAAGGGTGGGGATATGCAAACGGGCTTCCGGCTCTCCCACTCACCGTACGAAACACAATAGCATGTATTATTTCAAGCCGGTTTTTTCTGTGGGGGTGTGGTACTTCCCGGTGCGAGCTGGCCCAATTCGTGCCGAAGCATGATCGCATTCGTATGAATTAGATATACAGTTCTTAATTTAAAATCGTCTCCTTATTTAATTTATAATTGTTCAGGTTCATTGGCGATATAAGAAAATGATTTTAAAACGGTTCACAGTTTTATTGGTTTTCTTGTAATGAGACGATGAAAGGATTATCATATATGTTACCCCTATGTAAAATTACTTTATACCAATTTATTATGGGCTATAGTATAAATTTATTATGGGCTATAATACGAGTATAACTTAGTAAATAATTTACATTCATAATCATGAGTTTGGAATTAAGTATATGTAGGTCTGGCTAGATATTACCAAAAACTAAGGAGGTTTTTAATTTGACTGTATTTTAAGAAAATATTTAGAGAGTTACATTTTTTTATTTATTTTTCTATGTTATCGTCGTCAATGGAGCTGGTGGGTCGCCTGATGGTAAGCGCTACCGCCGCCCATGAACATTTGGGGAGGTGTAAGGTCGATTGCAGACCTTATGCCTCTAAATATAATAAATGGATTGCCGCCTTCAAATAGGAAGGATGAAGATTGACGAGAGGAATAATAATGACAAATATTGACATGATAAAATCTCCCGTTTTACAGCCGACGAATTTACGTGTGTGGGAAGGCAATAATACTTATAGTTTTAATGATAATCTCCTTTTCAGAACCAGCTATGCCAAAAATGTGGTACCGATCGAGAAAAAACCAACTGGTTATAATAATACTGCTTATATTTTCATTGTTTTATTACATATCTCTAAGTAATAACTTACACCGGGAACCGAACTTGGATATAACGAGGAGGTAAGTGCACGTTTTCACGCCGACAAATGCGCATACGCATGCTAGCAAACGCTATCATTTCATTGTAACCGATTTTAACACTAGTTTCACAACTTCTGGATTTATGGACTGTTCAATATGTCTACACTAATATTATAATGAGGAAATGAGATAACTTTGTTGTATTTTTGTATGTATGTAAGTAACGTTTTCACGCAGAAAATGCTGGAACGATTTCAGAAATTCTTTAACCATTGCGAAGCTGCTATTGCGCTGTGTGATATAGGCTATACATGTACCTCGAAGGAGACCGGGGCGAACAGCTAGTCAATTAATATGATACTGTATGATTGTGTCGAAGTGTTAGGCTATGAATGGCTTTATCAGCGAGCTGTGGAACTGCAAGGTGTCCCAGGGGCTTAGCATAGTTACCAATGGTATCAAAAGGATAGACAGGTTTTTATTGTATTTTAAACACACACATAAGACAAAACATAATTATATACTCGCTCATAATTTAATAAATATGATGCAAAAAAAAAAATTATTTGGAATAATTGGGTCAGTGACCATTTATTTAAAGTTGCCTTCTTTTTCACTTATTTGTATGAAACCCGACGGTCGCGATACCGACTCGCACTTGACCGATGTTTTGGAATTTATTGTTCACTAGATTTTCGCCTGCGGCTTCGCCCGCGTAGAATTCGCTTATATCGCGCGACATGGTATAAGTATTTTCTTCGCATTAAAAAGTATGGTTTGTTATTTCCCACGTTGAGCTCCACCTTTATACCAAGTTTCATCAAAATCGGTTTGATAATAACGAACTTTCATACAATCTTTCATCCCCTCTTTCAACCCTTTCTATCCTTTCTACCCTTTTTTCGCGATAAAAATTTTCCTATGTCCTTTCCCAAATTCAGTTAGGCGTGAAAGCGTAACAAACAGACATACAGAGTTACTTTCGCATTTATAATATTAGTAGGGATTGATAAATATGCCCGTTAATGTGTTTTTTATGTTTTATAACACGTGGCGAGTTGATAACACACGCCATGTGTTTATTTTTTACTTTCATTGAGTATAATTATTATTTGTAGATAAAATAGTCATATTAAATATGAATTACTTGGTATTGGGTTAGATAATTTAAGATTCGTAATCCCAATCAATCTGTACATAGAAATAAAATTGGAGTTTCCGTTTGTAATATTGAACTAACCGTTTTTTTATTACATGTATTGTTTTTTTGTGTATATATTATTATAATCTCTGGAACGGCTGGACCGATTTTGACAGGACTTTCACTTTCAGATAGCTGACGTAATCATATTTCCAGTTCCCGTGGGAGTTCCGTGATAAATCTCTTATCTGAACTACCTGTGTAACAAATTAAAATGCGAAAGTTTGTAAGGATGTGTGTGCGTTTGTTGCTCTTTTACGCGGGTGAAACCGCGGAGCGCAGCTAGTAATACCATATTTAAAAATCACCTAACGTCAATTCTCTACAAAGCAATGTTGCTGTTATAAAAATGTCCTTCAAAAATTGTGATTTTCCACACATAGGTATATGAAACTAATTTACAATCGGCATAGCACAATTGTTATTTCTCATTGTTATATTTAACGTCAGTACATATCTGCATTCTAGTTATGCAATACTAAGCGAAGTACGCGACTTCGTTCATAGAAATGTTTGATTTAACAGGAAGGGTTTATCTATTCGACTGCATTTTTCGGGTTTGTTACCCGCAGTAATTTCGACTGGGTGAACCTAATTTGATGATTCTATTTTATTTGATAGCTGGTGCCACCCGTGTCCCATACAATATTGGTCTAGTTCTAACGATTTGAAGGCATAGGAAAAAATAAAGTTGTTATTAAACGGTAGATTGTCAATCAATTTCCATGTCCTCAGTACATTGCAACCTTTCCTTCTCCTATCCTTATCCCTGACCCCTTAAAACGCGGGCAGCGCATCGCTGATCGTTTACCATAAACCGAAACACCAGTTCAGCTGCCAGCTATGACATACAAATTATTAAATCGCTAAATTGTAAGAAATAAAGTCGACTTACAATATACATTTTATAACATCACTAGCTGCACATCTCGGCTCCGTCCGGGTAGTTTTTGATCATAATTGAAATAAATATAACTTCACTTAAGTCGGATCAAACTGCACATGGTGTGAACATTTCATTATAATCGGTTGAGTAGTTTAGAAGCCTATCGCGGTCAAACAACGTGGTAAATAATTGGTATATATTAGGACAAGACGCCTGCGGCAAATAAATGTTGAGTGCTGTATGTGAATAGGGATAAGAAATGGTGTCGAGACGAATTCCATTTTTTATACTTTCTGACTTCTATAACGTTACATGGATTCTATAGTGAATCGTTTAAACGAAACTCAACCGTAACACTTGCGCACACAATAAAAAACACAATTGACAAGTCCGCATTCTGACGCGGGAAAAACGAAACTTTAATTAGTAGTTATGCATTATGTAGCATCACGATACGATACGTTGAATGATATAATATAGGTATATAGGTTAAAAAGCTATAAAGATATATAACAATAGATTATAAAAAATAATCAAAAATTACAACACACAATAAACTTAATTATATTAAATATTGTTTTATCTTATCCTCTATATAACTCCCGAATCTTTCACGTATATACAGGTGTTATCGATAAGTGTGCGCAGGCGATTATTCGATTATTCCATAACAAATACAGATATGGAAAAAACTTTAAACTGATATAGAAAGTACTTTACCGTAAATAAGTAAAATGACAATAGAAACTGTTTTAAAAATAAAACGAGAAATCTACAAAAAAAATTACATTAAACATTCCCACATAGGTGGTATGATTTCATAATCAGCTTAAACATGTTCAGTGGGCCCACTTTAAGATTACACCTGGTATAGCCTAGATTACTTATTCTTAGTATTATAACACTTAAAACCTATAATTTTATAACCATGCACTAATTGCCATCAACCACCCCTCCTTTAGTTTAGTGTATTTTTTGCTATTACACGTTTGCATGTTTATTAGTTGCTCGTTTCCATTTTAGTGATGGTTTTGTGAGTGGTTTTAATCATCATTCCGTTGATAGACCGCATTGGGATCACACTAACACACCAGACGATCTTAACAGGTAATGGTTTTATTATGCTACCAGTTTCGCCTGCAGACCCTACCTAGAAACCCCTAAAGTGTGTCAAAGATTATAATATATAGTATTCAACATGTGTTTATCGACATTGCTTTGACTTTAAAATGTTTTTGATATCGATATTTCGATTTCAAACTGTATGAACTGTGCTAAGGTATAGATGTAAACGAAATGACGTAGGTTCATTTTAGAGAAGTGTTGGATAGAGATTGCTAATGTTAAGGAAATGTGGATTAAGTAGATTATACCTGCTATGTATGTAAATATAAATGGTCAATTTATGCCATTTGGGAATCCTGTAAAATAATTTTTAATTCTTATCATAAGGCGTTTTTTGCAACATTTAAATAAAATGTCTGATGATTCACAAAAAAAAAAAATTATCGTTTCCTATATTGTTTAGGAAATAAAACCAAATGTTAATATTTATATAAAAAACAATACAGAAAATATTCGTCAAGCTATGTCACAAACTATCATAGAAACCTATGTTACATAGGGTTTCTGACTTTAGGGGTTTCTAGTAATAAACTAGGGGTTGTATGTGATGTTGATTTTAGATAATTTTTCATATCATTCAAATGCATTTTAGCACAAGTAGTGTTTCGGTAGATTATAAATGTTTATCATGTGTAATATAATAGAGTTATTAATATTTCTCAATGTATGTATTTCGTTTTGTTTTCAATGTATGTATTTCTTTTAGTTGATTTGAATTTTTAAAAGATGTTTATTTTTATATGTATGTATATATATATATCAATAAAATAATATAAAAACGGTCCACCGGCGCCCCTATGGGTGGAGATACACACCCAGATTGTAGAATGGGACCGAATCAGAACAGTTTCTTAAAACCAAAATCCCCAATCAAAATCTGGGTGTGTATCTCCTCCCATAGGGGCGCCGGTGGCCCGTTTTTGTATGATTATATTTTACTCACTTAAAAAGCATTGAATGTCTAACCCAAGTATGTATTGGCATGTTTGATTGTGTTATTAAATATATATATTTCTTTTTCTTTCCAGAAATTCTGTAATAGAGTGAGTATGCATTCATTTGCTTTTCTTAGAAGTTGAGCGATTGTTACATTTGACTATGCGCTTTGGACTGTTTTTGATTTGGGTATGAGTAGCTGTTATTGTGTTGATGTATTTTAATTGAACTTATAAGGTGAGGATGTGATTGTTTAAATTATTCGTAACATTTTATTGAACAAAAAATTTATTTATTTATTTATATTAATAGTAACGCGTTAATCTCGCTAACTATTGGACTGGATTAAAAAAGTTCTTCGTTTAATCGCTTAGTGCTACAGAATGCTATAATATTCACATTAATTTTAACAATAAAGGTCATTCATTTTAACACGCATTCAAAAACAAACTTGATTCGTTCAATTACTTAAATAAATACTAGCTGACCCGGCAAACGCTGTTCTGCCTTACTCTTGTCATTTACCGGTATGAAAAATAGACGTTGGCCAATTCTCAGACATACCGAATATGCACACAAAATTTCATAAGAATACTGATTCTTATGAAATTTTGTGTGCATATTCGTCCAGTCGTTTCGGAGGATTTTGTTAACAAAAAAATTGTGACACGGGTATGTTATATATAAGATATAATAAATGAATAAATGATCGAATATTCCAGATACATAGAGAAGAGGCTGGAAGAGGCGCTGCGACAGGACAAGGGCACCGGGTGCGAGATACCCAAGCTGGACCCGTTCGCTGAGGAGGTGACTCAGTTTGACAAGGTCATGCCCAGCGTGGTCTGCGACGGTCGGGACTGGGTTAAATGCTATGTGAGTAAAAAAAATGCCTAAAAAGAAATTGCAGCATTCAGTGGTCGTTGGAACAATTTAGTTAAAGTGAAGATGGTTTTAAAATACATAAATATGGATTAATTGTATTGGATGAATTAAATTCATTTAATTAATTAATCAAATTCATGTATTTAAATGATATCGAGTTTTTATAATCTGTGTAATAATATTATTATTAAATTACTATTTATCTCAAGCATTAGACTTTCATTCATTTTTTTGTTTAGGCCTAACTCAGTTGTCATGGTCGTGGTCATAATCAAAGTACAAATCATGATTATGATAATAGTCACGGTCATACCAAAAGTCAAATAATAGTCATGGTCATAATCAAAGTAATAGTCACGGTTATGACCACAATTATCATTATTATAGTTATAGTCGTGGTCGGCACTTTGGACTCTATGCCGTGGTCGTGGTCATGGCTAATGCCATAGTTATGTCATAATAATTATTTCCAACCGCATTATAATTGTCAGAACCTGTTTTTAAATAAACAAAGAATCATAACAATCAGTTCACCCAGTAAAGAGTTAGGAGGTGACAGACACAAAAAGTGACAATCGAATTAATATCCTCCTTTTTCTGAAGTCGGTTGAGAATATAATATTATAGGTGATTAATTGTTATTTATTTCGTTCACAGCTATCGCAATGCAAGGTGGTACCAGACGTATTAGCAAGGACCCGCGACATTATATGCACGTACTATGATATTTTATATGAGAGCGATAAGAAGTACATCATTGGCCCCCCCACGGAAGTGAAGGGGGGGGATGCGTACGATTTGGTCAAGAGTGATCACGTGAAAATCAAATGTACAGGGAAAAATGAAAATAGGTAATCATTTTGTATAGATTAGTTTTGTGTACGTACGGTTGTTCCAAAATGGAGGTTGACTGGAAGGTATAGTTATAAGCTAAGGTTGACTTTTCTAAAATGTCTAGTTCCCTTTTATGCGGATTTTTGTGTTAAATTGATAGAAAGTAGAGATAGTAAGAAATCCTGTTTTTTTTTTGCCTTCGTTACCAAACTTACAGAACTTTCGACTGAGTGAACTTATTTTAATGATCCACTAAACGGATAGATTCGAACTTTGCACACTTATCAAGGATCGGCGACTATACAATAATTTAATCAGTTTATCTTATTCTCCTGATTCGCATCGCCAGGATTAGACAATTTCCTTATGTGTACTGTGTAAGAGCAAGTGAGACAATATCACTACATAGTATAAAACAAAGTCGCTTTCTCTGTCCCTATGCTTAATCTATAAAACTACGCAACGGATTTTGATGGAGCTTTTTTTTATTGATTCAAGAGGAAGGGTTATATATATAATAACATATATTTAGCTATTCCGAATTAACGCTAATTCTAATTCTATATAAAATATGTTATTTTCTATCATAAAAGCTTGTATTTTTTTTGTTTCGTTTACCACTGTTCAATTGTTTTATTTAAAATGAAATATAAATGTTAAACATTAACTTACATATATAATTTGTTTGTCGCTGAATCGTTTCTAGTCTTAGTTGGATTGCTTATTATATTATATCTTTTCATTACAGTATTCTACCATCCAAGTGGATTGGTCATGGGGTGGGCTTCCGTTCCACTATTCGTCCCAAACCCCCGCCCCCGGGGCGGGAGGCTGCGTACAACGTCCTATTTCTGGGTTTCGATTCCACTTCTAAGAATGGGTTCATAAGAAGGATGCCAAAGAGTTATAAGGTCATTAATGAGGTGTTGGGCGCTACTGTGTTGAATGGGTGAGTAAAAATCTATATATGAAGAATCTTTATTAATCTTATAAAGCTGAAGAGTTCATTTATTTGTTTGTTTGGTTGAAATCCTCTATTTCAAGTATAACTTTAAACATTTTGATCAAGTCCAAAATTTATTTATTAAATTAGACTTCTAAGAAGCGTTGAATACCATTCCAACTATCTGGATCACACCCTGAGGACGTTGGTGGCTTTTTTTGGAGAAAATAATTATTTCACCACGATGAAAAAAAGATTACTTCTTTATTTTTTGTATACTTAACCATGTTCTATTTAATTTTGCAGTTATAACATAGTGGGCGACGGTACGCCGGCCGCTTTATTTCCGATTTTAACTGGCAAGACTGAATTGGAGTTGCCCGATGTGAGGAAGAAAATGAGAAACAATGGCACTTTGGACGCGATGCCCTTTATATTTTACAAACTGAAGGATGATGGGTAAGAAATAATGATGTCAATTTGTAAGAGAGATTCCTTCTTTCTTTCTTTCTTTCTTGCTTTGTATGCCTATTTGTTGGCTAGTTGTGGGGATGTGAAATTAATTTTTATTTTTAAATCAAACGAGCGTGCGAGAAACAAGTTTTTTACGATTTATCTGTGCATTATTCTCATCACAAGCATGTCAGATATGCCGATTGTATTATCCGATTCTCAGATTGTATGTTAAATGTTTCATTTGCCAAGCCGCACTTGGCCAGCGTGATTTACTATGCTTGAGGAGGAGGGCCGTGTCCTTGTAGTGGCTACACATAAGCGCTGATGATGATGATGATGATGATGATGATGATATGTTTCAGCTACCGCACCGCCTACTTCGAGGACATGCCGTGGATCGGCACGTTCCAGTACCGGTTCAACGGCTTCCTCCGCCAGCCCGCAGATCACTACCTGCGAGCGTTCTACCTCGAGGAGTCCGGCGATGGGAAGAAGTGGTGGAAGAAGGGGGGCAACAAGTACTGCGTGGGTGATACGCCGCAGTTCAAACTGATGATGGATATTACGGATCAGGTGAGTCGAACTCGAAGTCACGCTCAAACTCATACTCAGCGTGATACTCAAACCCAATCTCACACTTACATATATCGTCAAACTCAAACCCAGGCCATAATCTCCTCATGAATGCAACCTTACCTCAATATCAAATTCAAACTCATACTCATACTCAAACTCACACTTAAACTCAAACTCAAATAATCGTATTTTCATTTAAAACATTCTTCCTACTAATATTATAAATGCGAAAGTTTGTATGGATGTGTGCGTGTTTGTTACTCTTTCACGCAAAAACTCAGTAGTTTTCTCATCGGTTCAGTTGCAATGAAATTTGGGACGTAGATAGCTGGGCATCTGGAATAACATATAGGCAACTCTTTATCCCGATACTCCTAACCGGACCTAACGTGAGTGCAACCGCGGGGCGCAGCTAATTTAATATAAAGTCCTCGTGAAAAATATCTCAATATCAATAAATTGATAATTTAAATTTTCGGTTTTGTAGCAATAAATGGTTTTAAAACTTTGAACATTCCAATCTACTATGATTATGGGATCCTCCCCCTATTTGTAAGTCGGTTAATTTTTTTTATTTCACATAAAATCAATAAATTCTCCAGTTCTTCAAGTTGGACGGAAAGAAGTTCTGCTTCACGTTCATAGCGGACATCACCCACGACGACTTCAACATGATAGCCACGGCCGATGATGAAACGGCCGCCTTCCTCGAGGGCTTCATCACCAGCGGCCGGGGAGAGGACACGGCGCTGCTGGTGTTCGGCGATCACGGGCCCAGGTGGGTGATAACGGATGGTAATAGGCCATGATGCATATCAGATTATCATCAGACGAGGTTGTGGTCTAGTATCGTATTATAGTCTATTAACCGATTTAAAAAAGGTCCATGAATAGACTGACAAGTTAGTCTATTCATGCAACTTTTTATTGCTTACTGAATATCAGTTGACTGAATATAAATTAGCTAATTATTTGTTATTATTATTTTTATAAATAGCCTGTCTGTGTTAACCACACTATAGTTCGGCCGTTCATAGAATGCGTTCCTGACACATCGCGAATGAACTGACGACGTAACTTTGTAATGGCGT
>NC_052123.1:562292-641574 GCF_012273895.1 Zerene cesonia | reverse complement strand
TTATGTTGTGCCCATCACTAGTCGTGACTAACTGACAGGTGTCAGGAACGCATTCTCTGAACGGCCGAAGTATAATGTCATGAAGAGGTAACGAGTATTTATGTATGTTTGTAGCGTTTTCAAACAAAAACTGCCGGACCGATTTCAAAAATTCATTCACCGTTAGAAATCTGCAACTTCACTAAGTGACATCCTACTAATATTATAAATGCGAAAGTTTGTGAGGATGGCTGTGTGTATATGTGTAAGATTGTCACGCAAGAACTTCTGAACCGATTGCAATGAAATACGTAGATAGATGGACAACTGGAATAACATATAGGCAACTTTTCATCCGATATTCCCACGGGATACAGATTTACGCGGGTGAAACCGCAGGGCGCAGCTAGTATACATTAATTTCATGCCACAGATACGCAAACGTCCGGAACACGCTCCAGGGTAAACTCGAAGAGCGTCTCCCGCTAATGGCCATCAGACTACCAGACGCTTTAACGAGATCTCGACCGGACGCCAGACGCGGTCTGGTTGCGAACGCAGACGTACTGACGACACCGCACGATATACACGCGACAATACTAGACATAATGGGACTGTCTAGATACTGGAATCCGTATCGGATTAAAGGCGCTGAGAATACTAGGGGGCTAACTTTGTTGGAACCGGTGAGGTTTTTTTAAATATAACAATATAATTTTTACCCGATTTTTTTAAATAAAATGTCGAACTACCCTCGAATTTCAGATATCTCAGAACCGCTCATGCAGCGAAGCGGGCATAGAGCCGCACTGGTGTACATGTCTGTCCTGGGAGAGAGTCGCGTCGGCTGAGCCGCTCTACGATAAGTCTACACGAGCTATAGTCGATTATATCAACTCACTCACTGAGCCTGTTAGGTGAGTGCGGGGTGTAGGTGGAACTAAGTGAGAATAGGATTGATGCGGCGCCATTTTGTGACTATGCTAGGACACAAATAACACAAGAATTAGTTAGTCTTTTCGTTAAAAAAATATCTCAAAATGATCTATGACATAGAATTTTATTTAAATGACTACTGTATTTATATTAACATTATATTTAAATATAAATGATATTGCTTACAATTTAAATTGATATTTGAATGGACTTGAAATTAAAAAAATGCACGTTTTTAGATCGAAATATCATAAAATGAGAATTTTTTTTTTTAATTTCTCATTTATAAAAAGCATTTCAATGCTATAAAACTAAAAATTAAATGTCATAAAATGTTCATTTAAAAGATGAAATATCATTAAATTCACATTTCACATGACAAGTTATAGATAAATCTACATATGACAGGTCGAAGTGCGTGCCGCGTACACCGCTGTCCACGTCCTGGGTGTTCCGGCAGCGGCCCAACAACGGGGTGCTGACGTTCGTCGCGGCCAAGGACGCCGACGGGTACGTCGGCAAGTTCGGTGCTCGGGTGAGGCCCGACAGAGAGAACTATCAGGTTAAGGTGAGCCGGGGAGAGAGTGAGAAGAGAAAGAGGGAAAAAAATGTGGGTGTGAGTGAAAAGTGAAAAAAATTACCTCCATGCTAATATTATAAGGCTGAAGAGTTTGTTTGTTTGAACGCGCTAATCTCAGGAACTACTGGTCCGATTTAAAAAAAAATCTTTGAGTGTCAGATAGCCCGTGTATTGAGAAAGGTTTTAGTCTATATATCATCAGTTATATGTGGGTAAAACCGCGGGGCTCAGCTAGTACGTAATATATTTTCATACATAAAACGAATAAGTTAATAAAACGATTGAAAAGAAATATTTCGAAAATGATAAAGACAACAATTGTTACGACACGCAATTTATTCCTTCCCAGGTAAGGGTATATAAAAATATATTCCTGTGCTTTTCTCTCAAACGGCTGATCCGATTCTAACGCGACTTAATGACGAGAAGAGAGTTGAGAATTTTTTTTTAGGCACATGAAACCGAAAGAGTAGAAGAAATTCGATTACTGTGGCGGGATCACGGGTGGCCGAGAGGCTAGGCGTTGCTACGGTTAGGCAAGAAACGCGGGTTCGAATCCCGCCCCGTGATCGAATTTTTTCTATTCTTTCAAAAAAAAAATTCTCGTTTATAAAAAGCATTTCAATGCTATAAAACAAAAAATTAAATAGAGAAGAGAGTTTCCAGGGCGATTTCTCCTTATATAACATCTCGTAAAGACCTAACGGTTAACATAATTAATTTCAGATAGTATTTTCTACGTGTACGTTATAATCTCTCCGTGACCACGCTCGCTGTAAAGTGTTCGAAACGTCGGGTTAATAATATAATGAATAAATCGCGTTTAAAATCCGTTAAAAAGTTTTTAATTTCTAATTTCAGATAACTGTGGGACCAGGAAAGGGTATATACGAAGCCTCGATGACCTACATCGTTAAAGAGGACCGATTTGAAATCGATTCTAGAGATATCTCTAGGACAAATGCGTGAGTTTTTTATATACCTTACTTTAGTTATAAGTGTGCAAGTGTGTTTGTTTGCTTGTCCGTCTATCACGTCGTAACGGAGCGATTCTATGATGTGGTTTTATGTCTGGAGATAGTAAGGGGCCTAGAGAGTGGTATAGGCTGAAATATCTCATCCCCATGGGGATTTCCTTTGACTATGTAGGCGAAACCGTCGGCGGAAAGCTAGTATTTTATATTATATTACTTTAAATATTATATTAGTAAACAAGCAGTTCGCCCCGGCTTCGCCCGTGGTACATATATAATATGTCACTCAGCGATGTTGCAGAATACTAATTGTGAAACAATTTTTAAAATCGGTCCAGTAGTTTTTGATTTATCAATTACAAACAAAAATACAAATACTACTTTATAATATTAGAGTGGATAAATAGAAATAGATTATGGCAACAAGGAATAACACAATTAATGTGAATAAGGATAAAATATTAAATTTAATGACATTTATGATACTTATCTTGTTAATATTAAATCAAAGACGATAACGAAATTCCTTCACGATAAATAAAAAAAAAAAATATTTTAATTTTCATATTTTCAGTTACAACAACGAACCGAGCTGCGTAAGCGCAACGCACCCACATCTCAATATGTATTGTTATTGTAAGGAATATAGTTAGAAATTAATAATCACTATAATATGACAATCACTGTGGTAATTGTACATAATGTTAACGGATTTAAATCGCGTTTAATTTGACTTCTTTCGCGATAACGTGTTAGGAACAAATTACATCGAATTCAGTTTGAATGTTGCAGAGTTATGGACACACAGAATGATAATGGTAAAATATAATTACATTATTTTACGTTAATATTATAAATATGAAAGTTTGTTTGATTGAATGTTTGTCCGTAAATCACACTGAAACTACTGAACGGATTTTGATGAAATTTAGTATACAGACAGGGTATGAGCTGACTTGGGTGACAGGATACTATTTATCCCAATTAAATGCACCCTTAAAATAAAACAGGAAGCTTGATATCCGGGCGGAGCCTGGACGAGCGTCTAGTTTATACTACATTGAAAATACATAATTACGATTGACTGTGTCCATAATCTGCTCCCAGTTTTATATTTTAAAACAGGCTTTAAATCCGTTAAATTCGTTTAGTTCGATCTGGTTATACTGGCTGTATTAGTGATATACATGTATTAATAATTTTATATTTATATATAATATATAAATTCACTGTAAATATGTAAACCCTATTTATAAGACTTAATATGAAACATAAATTTGTCATTTTTGAACTTGTTTTGTGATTATCAATGCTTAATACTTCACATAATATAACAAATACAATTAAAGAGAATGTATTTATTAAACAAGATAATTCATCGGCCAAGTGCGAGTCGGTTTCGCAATACTAGGGATTTAAATAAACTAAAGTGTCTTTAGTAAAGTTGGTCACCCATCCAATGGATGACTGCGCCTACCGTTGCTTAACCAAGATTGTTTTATTATTTGTTGTTATAACGGCACCAGAAATACGTTATCTCTGAAAATTTCAGCGGTCTAATTCTCACGGTTCATGAGATACAGCTAGTGACAGACAGACAGACAGACAGACAGACGGTCAGACGGACAGCGAAGTCCTCTAGGATGCGGAAATCTACAAATCATTAAATTAATAGATGTGAAACATTTGTTACGATTCATCGATTATATCCTAAGCGATTTTTTTTTATTATTTTTTATTATATTTAAAATAATTATTGAACTAGGTTCAACTTTCAACTCAACGACCTTCTAACTAGGTTCAAAATCGATTACTAATGCACTTTTTAATGTTCATTCTATTTTATGTATAGGTTTTTTTTATATTTTCTTTGAATAAGATTTAATAGACAAACATTGTGTGAAAGAGAGAGTGATATTGATTTATTGTGTAACAGAGCGAGATGCACGATTTAGTTTTTTTCGATATAATTTTAATTATAAACAAGCGACTGATGAAAAGGAGATAGTCTCTTAAGTTATTTATTTGGTACTGTCTGAGATTAAATTGTGATTTTTTTCCAAAAAGTTTAGTATAAGCTTTATGATTTTTTGTTATTGTAACATTTTCTATGTATTAAAATGATTAAGTTTAGCTGTTATTCATTGTGACTCGACATTTTTTATCGATTATTAAAAATATAAGGTGAACTTATCACTTCTGTATTAGAAGTATATAGTAGTTTTATATCTACATTTAAATCTATAAAAATCGAACCAGCCGTTGCGCTGGATAATACAGACATATATTTAAAATATTTTTTAATATTATTGATCATCATCATCATCATCATCATTATAGTATTTCATTTAAGAGAAAGGTTTTTTAAATCAGGTTTATATATGTATTTTGTTTTTTTTATTAGTACTTTTTTTCTTTGTATAAAGAAAAATGATATTTATTGTTTGATTTTGCATGAGTGGAAATTAAAATATTTAACGGGGTTAAATCGCGATTTATATTATTTATAATTGCAACGTTTCAAACACTATAGCAAGCTGGTAGTAGGACTATTAAACTACTCAGAATTTAACGCGTGCGAAGCCGCGGTCAAAAAGCTAGTTGTATTATAAACTTAATTGGCATAGATTCGATCTCACAATGTATTATTTTTTTGAAATTTATTCTTGTACCTGTTACACTATTTTTTTAACATTTTCTCATAGTGAGTTATTCGAAGTGAAAATCTCATTTCGATCGGTTCATTGGTTCCTGAGGTTTATAAAAAAATGTGTTTTTGGGTATGTAAAATTGATTTCACCTAAGAAATGTATGTATTTTTCTTATTGGTTGATGATTCATACTTTGGAGATTATGGAATCCGTTTACGCGACTGAAAAAAGTGAGTAATGTTTGTTTTATTTAATTCATCAGACTTTTAAAACGATGGACATATTTTGATGTGTGGGAGTTTCTAGTGTCTTAGTTTGATACATGGAATAGACTAGATACGGAATAGAAGTTAAATCTGTAGATAAACGATCTTTTTTTAATATAATTCTCTCATAATATGTATTATTATATTTCTCTATATAGCATTATATTTTTTATTTTGTCTATCATAAACTATGAGTGTATTAGTTTATGATAGATTTTTGTATATATACAGGTAAAGAATTTGGTCAGTATGTACTAAATAGGCTAATATAGGTTTTTTTTTGTCTAAATCTCAATGTATACACACTACTCAAGAGAAAATAAGGTTTTCAACCGACTTCAAAATAATAAGATTTCCAATGCAATATGCGGTTGTTTTTTGGACAGATCTTACGGCTAGGTGAATCGATTATGACGATTATTTTTTTAATTGAAAGCTGATTTGTCCCTTGTGTACGGTATACACCATTTAAATTTGATAGAGTTGTTGTTTTTCTTTTACTTTTTTTGTGGATTTTAGCCGATGTTCACATCAGTGGCCGATATTTTCTTTTAAGTATGTGTTGTAAATGAGAAATTTTTACAGAATAGAAAAAAAAATATTACGAGGTAGGATTCCAACCCGCGTCTTTTTGCCAGGATCGTCTCTATTCTTCAAAAATTTCTCTTTTATAAAGCATATGAATGCTATAATACTAAAATTATATATACAATACTATATAGCTTTATTAATTGAAAAACCTACAAGAAAATAAACAAAGAATTGTCACGAATTTATTTAATATTTAATTAATATTTGTGAAGACTTATTTTCTGGTTGAACACCAAATATTAAACTAGTCAGTTACAAACTTCCTGCTTTGTATATATGTGTTATTAAGTAAATGAATAGATTAATAGTAATATGAAGTTTTATTCTATTTGACCTTATGAATCAATTTCAGAATTGAGATAATATATATTTATTTTTGTTTTTTTTTTAGAAAAATAAAAAAAAAAAAACAGCCATACTTGTACTAATAATGTGATGTGGTTTCTTTTTCTACTGTATATAAAATTCTCACAGTTTTCGTTGCCATACTCCTCCGAAACGGCTTGACTGATTTTGATGAAATTTTTTGTGCTTATCCGGTATCTATGAGAATCGGTCAACATCTATTTTTCATACTCCTAAATGATAAGAGCAAGACAGAACAGCGTTTGCCGGGTGCAGCTAGTATTAATATGTATTTGTTCAATTCTATTGTTGTTGATGTTTGATTGAATGATTGTTGAAAGGAATAAAGATGAATGCTGGGAAGGGTAAGGAAAAGATAAGGCCTCCGGCTCATTTAAGGAAACAAATCAAGATTCTGTGTTTTCCTGTTTTTGCTAACTTCAATAGGAAAGATTGAAGTCACATCTTCACTACATGGATAAAACAAAGTCGCATTCTCTGTCCCTATGTCCCTATGTGTGCTTAAATCTTGAAAACTGCACACCGGATTTTGATGCAATTAAATCTTTCAAACTAAGCAATGCATTTTGATACGCAACAGTTTTTTTTAAATAGATAGTTATTCGAGGGGAAGGTTTATACGAGGCCGTGGGCTAAAAGCTAGTAATATATAAAAAGTAGAATTGACTGACTGATCTAGCAACGCGCAGCCCAAACTACTGGACCGGTCGGGCAGAAATTTGTAATAAAAATAGCTACTATGACGAAGGCATCCTCTAAGGTCGAGGAAAGGGATATAGGCCCCGGCTCCCCCACTCACCGAACGTACTCGTCTATAGATAACACTAGCTGCGCCCTACGGTTTCACCCATGTAAGCCCGTATCCCGTAAGAATATCGGGATAAGAAGATGCCTGTATATTATTCCAGTTGTCCAGCTATCTACGTGCCAAATTTTATTGCAATCGGTTGAGTAGTTTTTGCGTGAGAGAGTAATAAACACACAATATGCATCCTTACCAACTTTCGCATTTAAATATTAGTAGGATAATACTTTACTAGTGTAATACAGTATATTATTTCACGCAGATCTGTGGATATATTATTCGTGCTAATGCGTGCTCGACTCCCAAACTTCAAAGAGTCACATCCAGATATAGTTAAGATGAAGTTTATAAACACTCACGTCTCCGTCCGCTTACGTCCTGCGGTATATATTGATAAGAAATGCTTATAATACGTGGTATGTAAATATTGTCACTCATTAATTTTCCTTATATGTAACTATTTGACATATTGACTTGGTGTATAACTTGTATAATTATATATTATTAAAGGATTCTAACGATATTATACTTAATTATGAAGGTACGTAAATCTTCTTATTAATATATAAAAATTCAGTGTCATTATGTATGTTCCCAATGAACTCTTCACTAACTCAACCGATTTCGATGAAATTTGGCATTTTATATATTAATTATCCCAATAATTTATAATCCTACTTCCTACTGTCCTACTAGTCTTACTAATATTATAAATGCAAAAGTTTAAGGATGTGTGTGTGTTTGTTGCTCTTTCACCCAAAAACTACTGAACCGATTGCAATGAAATTTGGTACGTAAATAGCTGGTCAACTGGAATAGTATATAGGCAACTTTTATCCTGATATTCCTACGGGACTTACGCGGATGAAACCGCGGTGCGAAGCTATTATAATATAACACTAGCTGTGACCCGCGGTTGAAACCGCGTAAGCGTGCTGCGTAACCGTATCCCGTAGGAATATCGGTATAAAAAGTGCCTATGTGTTATTTCAGTTGTCCAGCTATCTACGAAGCAAAATAGTATTATTATTCACCAATAGATGTCAGGAAAAAAAAAACACGAATAAAACACGAATATGACATTTTCTAAAAAAAATTCCTAGCTAGATCGATTCATCGCCCCCGAAACCCCCTGTATACTAAATTTCATGAAAATCGTTGTAGCCGTTTCCGAGATTCCAATTATATATATATATATATATACACAAGAATTGTTCGTTTAAAGGTATAAGATACTTATTCCATTTTCCTTATTTTTGCAGTATTTGCTCCTATTTATTGTCGCAATTGCTATTGCATCTGCTTTTGGTAGACCTCAATATGATGGGTATGTAGTTATTCAAATTATTTCGTATAATCTCCTGTAATATGCTATAGATTCTCCGTTTCCACAGATTAGGGGGCGTCCATAAATTACGTGAAACATTATTCACGATTTTTTAATTTAACTAAACTTTATTCTCACGGTTTTCTGTTAAAAAAATACGTGATATTTATTAATACACCCCCTCTCCCCAAGTGAGATTTGGAAAGATTTTACTTGACCCCCTCCCCTCCTTAAATTCCTCACGTAATTTATGGACGCCCCCTTATACAATCTAGTATTTGCTTTTATTAACGATAGTAAACCATATCAATAATATTCGATTTAAATCTGTTTCTCTATAATATTCAGGCGATAGCCGGTTCCTAATATTAATCCTACTAATATTATAAATGCGAAAGTTTGTAAGGATGTGTGTGTGTTTGTTGCTCTTTCACGCAAAAACTACTGAACCGATTGCAATGAAATTTGTTACGTAGACAGCTGGACATCTGGAATAACTCATAGGCAACTTTTTATCCCGATATTCCAACGGGATACGGACTTACGCGGGTGAAACCGCGGCGTGCAGCTAGTTATATTACATACAACCAGTACTTTACCAATTTTCCATATTTACTATTTCTGTTTTAAGATATCCAGTTAACGGCGCTGCTTCGGTAAGTTTTCTTAATTATTTTTTATGTTTATTTTGGCGGGTAAAAATTATATGAAATAATAAAATAATTTCGTTTTGGGTTGGATGTATTTTTTAATAATCCTTGATTACTGGAGACTGAAGATGTATGTGTAATTATGTTTGCATTATTTTTATTTTATTTTTATTGTAAAAAAGAAACATTAAAAAAGAATGTTTTTATATAATTAAAATTATACTTTCACATATCTTTACGGTATGGTACTTTATCATATATCTTATTAATATAATAAACATAACAATAAGGTAATAAGAAATCAATAAATATATTGAATTAAATTCTACAGGATAACAATTATCTCTACAAATATATGGTCAAGCAAGAGCCGTATGGGCCTAATTTTGGACAACGGGAGTCGCGGATCGGTAACCGTGTTATCGGCATGTACTATGTGTTGTTACCTGATGGACGTATACAGGTAATTTAAAAAAAAGAAACAAACAACAGAAAAAATAAGATCTTATACAGCTTGATTTTTTGCTTGTTTCTTTAACGCAAAATAAGGAACCACATATCATTTTATACACCGACTTTAAAAAGAGAGTAGGTTATTAATTCGACTTTATTTCTTTTGGCTTTGTTATCTCAGAATTTGTGACAAGGTGAACAAATTTTGATGATTCTTTCTTATTTGCAAGCTGGTGTCCATATGCTCCCATTTTAATCTGGTCTTATAATATGAAGGGAGTTATTTTACCCTTTGAAAACTATTTGTTTCATAATATTATAAGTTTATAATTCAAACTTCAGACTAGGTAGGTAGAAAATTAAATGTCTAATTAAAATCTAGATTATAGTTTCAAAACTGTGTTATTTAATTTTCAGAAGGTGGATTATGTAGCAGATGAAAATGGATACAGACCTACAGTCACCTATCTACTCCCCAACTAGATTTCATCGTAATAAATCTAGCACATTCAAGAAATTATTATATAACTCATAACTTATGATAATCTAATAAATGTAGAAAATTTGTTTATTTGTTTTATTTCATTTGCATCAACGAATATATATGCTATTTTAAATCTATCTATAAGTATGTTTTATCTAAGTGACATGCCATGTTTTTCTTTAAAGAAAAAAAAATCAAAAAACGTTTATCCACCGCTAAAATTTAAAACATTATAGGACGTTTTTTTTCTTGCTGTCGTCTAATCTACGAATTCCAATAGGTTTCCGAGACGCTCGAGTCTTACTCTCTCTTACACATCTAGAATCTTGGCATCTTTATATAGATAGTGTTTTTTTTAACTCACTCCACATAATACAGATATTACAAAACTACATTTGTAATACATGTACATATTATATTATATGTGGTTAAACGTAGAAAAACGCTGTTTTTATTGTAAAGCTTTTCAATTGTATGTATATACATAACATGAAAAATTTCCATCGATTTTTTTTATGTCATCCATTTTGATGTCCAATGTCGAAATTTTGAAAAAGTGAGATTTTTTTGTAGAAAATAAAAGACTTATCTGCGCTTGACGGATACTTTTGAGCCTCTTATAAATCTCAGATGTAAAACTATCCACAACGTGACATTGGCAAAATTGTGGCAACACAGCACTGCCATTCATAAAATAGAATTGAATTGAATTGAAAATAAAAGACAATATACACAAAAGCGAAGTTTATTAAAAGTAAACATTAAAAATAAAACTGTACAAGCCTTACAGAGAGGATAGATTTGGCAAAACTGGCCATTATAAGAATGTAGGACGTACGACGAACTTTTAGCACCTAAAATACTAACAACTCAAACACTATTAAATAATTCATTTCTACAAAAGAATGTAACCATTCCTGGGGAGGTATAACTCTAGATTTTAATCTATTAAACATAAAAAAAAACATGCCAGTCTGCTGAAAACTCTCGGTATCGAGAAGCAAAAACAACAAAAACCTCCGTTGTGGAACGTCAGTTAATCATGATTCATTTCAGATTATATTTCGATTTTTTTTTATCGAATACATGACATATTTACATACAGCTCTATTTCCTTCATAATTTTATGAACTAGAAGTTTGTGTAATCTACATTTTACATAAAGTATCATAACCTAAATAACATTACATCAAGATCCGTTTATCATAGCCTCAGTCGTCAGTAAACAACCATGTAATATAACAATAATAATATAAAAACCAATAGCATTTGATACATATATATGTATATGATTCTACAAAATATCTTTTCACATTCACATATTCTTATTTCTTGCTCATTTATATGAAATAACTACTAAAAATAATAGGTGGGATTCGTTTGAGAATCTAACTGTAGTTTCACATTAAAAATCTATACAAAATCATCTAACAATAAATTTCTTCATTAAAAAACTCGCAGGAGATCAATTAATATTTCGGCATTTTTAAAAGTGAACCCCCTTTTTAGAATACTTAATACTGGTAACCCCCTTGGGTGTTTTGGTTGTAACCCCCCGCCTGCGCGTTTCTGTTATAACCACCCCCTAAGCCGGTGTCTTCGTAGGAAATTTTCGGTCTGTAACCGTTTTGGTCGGCTTCGTACTCGACAGTCTGTAAATCAATTATCAATTATTGGCTGATATTAATAAATTATCATAATTTATTTTATATAGCTTGAAAACATAAAAGTACCTGGCGTTAATACAGTTTTTGTTTCGTTAGAAGAAGTCGTTGAACTAACATAATGTGAATCTTAAACAAGTTGTAACGATCTATTCTCAACACTCCTTAAAACAATGTTGATACAATATGGAAATAATTAGGTAAATGGTTTAGATTGTATACTGGGATTGAATACCAAGTCTCAATTTGAATATCCTCATTCCTTTCTATCCAATATATAAACAACATACCTGTTTTCTGCCGTCGGGTAACAGCACATAATACAATCCCTCAGCTCTGTCACCTTGACGGGATTCGCGGTGGCCGAAGTCGTTGCCAGAAGGTTCATCTTTCACCATATATTCGAAACTGTAGTTCGCGGGTTCCTAATAAACGTACATAGGATAGGTTTTTATTAGGAGACTTGGATATAAGGTCTGATATTTTTATTACGGATCATGCTGGACTGAACCAACGCTAAGCATTAAAAATATGGTATTTTGCGTTGCTGCATAATATAAGGTGATGTGTTCAGTATAGTTATTATAACTATTATTTTCAAATGTTGATGTTATCATCATTTGTTGATCGCGCGTTCTCTTAGTTTTTAATACCACGAATTCAATTCGATTGAATATAAATTAATAAATATCCTTGTAAGGATGTGTGATGAGCATTTACAAAAAAAGAAGGACGAAAAACAGTAGAGGAATTAGAATAATCTTATATATAAAAATTAATTGCTGTTCGTTAGTCTCGTTAAAACTCGAGAATGGCTGGTCTTATTTTTATAATCATGGTTTTGGTGCATTCTGAGTAGTCCAGGGAAGGTTTAAAAAGTAAGAACAATATGGAGGCGGGTGAAGCCTCATATAATTAGCTTTATTGGTGTGATAAAATAGATCAATTATAATATATTAATACAATATGCTCACCCCAGAGCTACCATCATCATAGTTGTATCCTCCTTGCGTGGGTGGCAAATACTGACGGTTTTGATTCCTATTGAAGCCGTTGTTAGCACCATTTCCATTCTGGGAGTACTGACGGTTACCACCTGAATTATATCATATTATAATGCATACATAAAAAATTGAGCTTCATAGCAAGGCATTATTTGATATAAAACCTTTTTAAGGTTAGTGTAAGCGTTCAGTAAATAAAAAAAGTACCTAATAAGCAATACTTTATAAGTATTAAAATTGATACGATCGATAAATTACGGGTTACTATAAGTGTCTGTTTGATCAAAGAATATCCTTATATCTTAGAAATAAAACTATAAAATATTACCTCTACCACCAAACCCAGGTGCGCCATATTCTTGTGAGGGGGTCACGTACTGAACTCCAAAATCAGAAGCACCGAACCCATTAGGGGCGCCGTACTGCGCTGACGGCTGTGACAGTCGGCCGCTTTGAGGTGGCAGATATTGATTAGAGAGGCTCTGAGATGGGGGTCCATATTGGTTCGATGGTATCTGGCTTGGGGGTCCGTATTCTGATGATGGGCGACGTGATGGGGCATTGTACGTGTTTGTTTGGCGATTTCTAACAAAAATATACAAATCGTTACTATAAATTACAATAAACCGACGGATTGCTTTCTGTTTTAGAATATTGTTAGATGCGTTATAGAACAATGTATGTTTCTGTGGCTCAGAGCTCGTAAAACTCAAAACTACATTAAAATTCACTGCAACTCTTTTTAATATTTATATTTTTATGACATTAGCGGGCAACTGAGCTGGTGGTTTGCCTGATGGTAAGCGATCATCGCCCATGAACATTCGCAGAGGAAGTGAGTCTGAATCACTGGAATGCGTTGCCCGCTTTTAAGGGGAGGGACAAGGAAAGGATTTAAGAAAAACAAGTAAAATATTTACCTGAATATAGCATCTGTCTGTCTCTGTCCCCCGAAACCAGGAACGCCGTAGGTCTGAGAGGGAGGGAGATATCTGAAATGGTGTTTTAAAGATAATATTGTGTGATTTTCATGGCATATATACTGAATTTCATCAAAACTGTTTGAACCGTTTCCGAGGTTTCATATCCATATTTTTAAACAATAGGAGCAAACTCATATCTATTTCTATACTAATAAGATAATACGGAAATGTTTGTTTTTCTAATACAGTGATCTCAAGAAATATTGGATCGATTAGATAATTCTTTCGCCGTTGCATATGGACGTGATTTAGTGTCTATAGATTTCTATTAATACACATTATGGTGAGCAATTCATATAATTCAGTTCAGTCTTTTTTGGTTTAATGGATAACCAAACATACAAGATAAGAAACATACTCACCTGTTGAGTACTTTAGAAATTATAGAAAAAAATTGATCACGAGGCGGGATTTGAGTGAAGGGATTTGAGAGAAGTGATTTTGAGTCTAGACTCTCGGCCACCCGTGATCCCGCCACAGTAATCGAATTTCTTCTACTCTTTCGGTTTCATGTGCCTAAGGGACACCCAAGGCCTCCTATTGAGTTGATTACGCTACGGTTTGGCAAAAAGACACGGGTTCGAATCCCGCCTCGTGAACAAATTTTTTCTATTCTTAAAAATTTCTCATTTACAAAGTACTAGCTGCGCCCCGCGGTTTCACCCGCGTATATCCGTATCCCGTAGAAATATCGGGATAAAAAGTTGCCTATATGTTATTCCAGTTGTTCAGCTGTCTACGTAGCAAATTTCATTGCAATCGGTTCAGTAGTCTTTGCGTGAAAGAGCAACAAACACACACGCATCCTTACAAACTTTCGCATTTACAATATTAGTAGGATAGGATTTCAATGCAACAAAAAATTAGATACTCACCTGTTGTTAACGGGCGGTTCAGCAAACGCTGATACAGAGAATAAAACACCAAATAAGAATAGCTGAAATAAAAATTACATAGGTGTTTAAATAATATAAAACGATACGATTTTCTTACATAATTATAAATCCGGGCTTTTGATAAGTTTTTAGCAATACAGAAGTAAAGAGATATTAATAAATTTGTAACTATTATAACATACTAGCTGCACCCGGCAAACGCTGTTCTGCCTTGCTCTTATTATTTAGGTGTATAAAAAATAGATGTTGGCCGATTCTCAGACCTACCCGATATGCACAAAAAATTTCATCAAAATCGATCAAGCCGTTTCGGAGGAGTATGGCAACGAAAACTGTGACACGAGAATTTTATATATTAGATGTTTCGCATAAAACAGGAACATTGGCAATCATAACTTCTAAAAACATGGGTTAAAATTTTGCGTATGTACTTGTGGTAGCATACAAACATTCATTGTGTTAGTTGTTACATTGTCTATGATATATCTTGGCATAAGTAATTCGTAGTAAATACTAGACTTGCTGTTCCGATTTTGATGAAATTTCGCATACATGTTGAGGATATTAAGTTAGAGAATAATGTATACCTTCATGACTGCTTCGGTCTCCTGAGTGGTCCTGGTAAATAACATTAAAAAAATATAATAAGGCATTATTATTAATACATTATTAATATCTAAAATAATAGTTTTATAACCTTCTTTAAAGGGAACAAAAATAATTAGAGTTTGTCAATTTATTTTTTATTGTTTTTTTATAAAAAAAAAATAACTAAAAGAATGAAAGGGAAATATATCAGTTCTTTAAAAATATCAGTTACTTAAAAAAGGTGTACTAAAAATCTAGATCTTTTCTCAAATTGAGATGAATTTTAATTCCATATTACCTTTAAATCCTCGAAATCACTGTATAAGTAAACAGATGTTATTCGAATGATGATCGGATAGTATTCGGAGACTTATATACTAAATCTTAACTCGTTAAGCGTGCGTGAGCGCATCTCCTTGTTACAGATTGAGCGGAGAATACTCTACTTTAATGAACTATAAATTGAATTGTTATATAATGTTTTATTTTTAATTGTATCAGAATATGTATTCTGAGTATCAGAATATGTATTCTTTGTTGGAAATTCTAAAAAAATAAAATAAAATAAAAATTTTCATGTGAGTTTAGCTTTGTCAGTTTGATTTTTGTTTCTGTTGTAAAACTATGAAAAAAATATTTATCATTCACTATTTAGGAATATCGAGATGTTTTATACACTCAAACTTATCTATGTATTTATTGGTTTTTGTTAAATTTACGTAGAACTAGGTAGTTTTCCACCAAGGCAAATTTTATTTAAATCGGTTAAGAGGCTAAGGCGTGAAGAAAAGACAGACTGACAGAGTAATTTTCGCAAGAATAATAAATATTAGTTGAGAATTAGGATTTGCTTACCATCTAAATCTCATTATGCACTTTTTCATAGTATATCGTTTCCTACTTTTCTACCATCCATACGTATATTATATCGAATAAAAAAATCTTTTTTATTATTTCCTTTTGCAACTAGAGTTACTTTCAATTCAAAGCTTTACAATCGCAAAACTCCAAAACAGCGAAGCGTGCTCCACAAGTTTACTCGCACCAACAACGTGTAATTTATTATGACTAGTGAACGCCCGCGGCGCTTGCTGTTTAATTGATTTATCAGTGTTGCGCAATTGCGATTTATTTGTGCAAAATATATGTGTTTCGGTGTTATTTTATTGGGTTATTTATTACCAGGATCGATTGGATGATTTGTTTTAATTATTACTAGGATTTTAGTGTTTGTTTACCTACTCATCAACAAAATTGTACATAGATGATACCTTGTCAATAAAAGTATGGAAGTAATTGTTAGTATAAAAAAGTACAATGTATGGGGCGGTGATTATTATTTATCTTTTCACTCAGAAGTGTTCTTTTTTACGATAAGAGGCGAACTTGACATAGAAATTATTGTAATATTTATGTTTTTGATAACAAGTTAGGTTTAGTATTATTAGTCTATTCTTTTTATTTCTTATGTACATACAACATTAATAAATAAATGCATTTTTGAGAAGTAGCTGCGCCCCGCGGTTACACCGTAAGTCTTTATGCCGTAGGAATATCTGGATAAAAGTTGCCTATATATTATTCTAGTTGTTCAGCTATCTACGTAACAAATTTCATTGCAATCGGTTCAGTAGTTTTTGCGTGATAGAATAACATACACACATCCTCACAAACATTTACAATTATAATATTAGTAGGACAAAATAGATTTGGTATCATAGAACCTAGACATCTCTCCCTAAATCCCTAGTTAAATGCTCTGAACCATCATAGGAGGCTCGAGTCCCTGCAGTGGGAACACACATGGGCTCATGATGATGATGATGATGATGATGATAGTAAGTAGAAGTTATTCAAAGCATTCTAAATCTTGTTATAACGGGCGTCTTCACTATGGTTACACTTGGGTATATATTATGGTTGTTTGGATGTAAAGGAAAAACAGATTACAAAAATCGTGTGCTGCATATCGTATCTTTGAGTTCAATTAATGCAGAATTTTTCGTCAATTTTGATAAACAATTTTTCTTGTTTAAATATACATAGATTGCCTAATCAACTCGAAGCTGTTGCTTGTAAATGAAATGAAATTAAACTATATACTTTTATTTATTATATTTATTACTAACAACTCGCCCCGGTTTCCCCCGTGGTATATATCAAAGCACTGAAAGATCACGTACATACCAAACGGTAAAATAATTTTTGAAATCGGTTAAGATAGAATATAAACTTCTAGTTGGGAAGAATCTTAAATGTTTATCTTTTTTTCTCTTTATAAATAAAGATCAGGGATTTTGAGAAAAAAAAATTAATACAGTTAGAAAGACGTTAAAAACACTGATAAAATCAACTATCTCGCTAGATCTTATTCAGAGCAAACGTAAGAAAATCGTCTTATCCCAGCGATCCTAATCCAGGATAATATCATAAAATCAGGAAATTATTGTATTGTCATCGATTCTTTATAAGTGTTACAAAGATTGAATTGAATCTGTCCGTTTAAAGTGGTTCAAAATCGAGTTTAAAGAATTTGGTAACATACAAACATACATGTGAAAAGAACTTATAAAAGTTGTTAAAAAAAATATACATGTATGTGGGCGCTAACACCTATGTATTAAAAATTAAAATTTACATGATTGGCTAAGAGTAACTACAGTTTCTTGCCGGCTCTTCTGTAGAAACAGCTTTACGAACCGGTGGTAAATGTTAGCTGTGTTATGACCATTCAAAAGTGCGTCTATACGAAGTCTTATGAATAAAAAAATGTTTAAGTTTTATTATTGATTAATAAATGTTTAAATTGCTTCTCAAATAAACCCATTCACACCTAAATATTATCTAGACCATATAAATAACATAAAGGGAAAGGAATTGCGATATACAAACATCGATTTGGCCAGTAAGTTACAAAACCCGATCATTTGCAAGGAATCAATCATCTTGCATTCCGATACCAGTATGGTTTGGATGCATTGCTCTTGTGTTTTTATGATTAGTTATTCATGAAGGGTACCGTGATTAGGAGTAAATTCATCAGCTTAAATAGGCTGTTTTAATTATATAAACAATGCCTATTTTATTATATAAAAACGTGAAGAGGCGAGTAGAGCAATGATTAATGTTGGAAATGAGAGGTGTGTTCGTTGTCTTTCTGTCACGTGGCAATGGAGCGATTTTTTGCGAAAGGCGAAGGCGAAACCGCGGAGGAAAGCTAGTTATTGTGATATTAGTGCATTAAAAATACGTTTTTTTTTATTACAATGTAGTTTAAGTGTGTTTATAGAATAGTGATGACATATACAATTTGAAAAATTAAAGTCTTAATAAAATGCTGTCGTGTTATTAGGAGATAGATTATAAACTTTTTTAAAAGTCCAATTTAAGTCAAACATCTTAAAAATTGGATGACCTTAAAAACTTTGACCCAATTTGCGTCAGTGTTGCTACTTATAATAAGAATTACAATAATAACTCGATTGAATTCCGTCCAATTATTGAAGCACATCACGATTGATTATCAAATGATGGTGTTACCGTGATGTTACGTAAAATATAATTAAATTGTGCTTATCCAAGCTTTGATACTCCGAATACAATTCTGATGAAGCATTTTTGTTGATTCTTATTTTTGTACTACAAAGGTAAAAAAAGGTGTGTGTGCGATTCACACACGATAGAAGTGAAACTTCAGTAAATCGACAAAAGAATGAAATGAATATATATAAAATATAAAATAGTATGTATATTTCTGTCTCATTCTCTGTCGGCTTCATTCTACACATTTGTATTTGTGTCTCTTACCTGTCGTTTTTCCGTTGCATCAGGTTTGAAATCACAGCGATTGTAAAGAAGTTTCACTTCAAGTATAATTCGGCATTGCTTATATGAAGGAACACGTAAGACCGACATTTCGATGATATGGTACATCTGTCTACTTGGCCAGCGTAGATTATAACCAGAATCCTCACAGGCAGTCCCTGCAGTGGGAAACATGGTCTAATGGCAGAATAGTAAAATGCACTTGAACAATACAAGAGAACAATACATTTGTATTGTTCTCTTTCGTTCATATTTATTCATAAAAAATGCAATATTCCAATAAAAACGATATAATTTAATGTACAATCTTAAACTCAAACATTCAATCATTCAACTAGACTTCTTATAAAAGCACTTTTGAAGCGTCATTCGGTTCGGAAAGCAGTTTCTACAGAGAATCTTAACCAAATATGTACTTATTACCTATTTTTCATTTATTTTTTGCTTTTGCACTATCCCAGAACTTCGTACATTTCCTTTCCTACCCAGTTGCCTGGCAGAGATTGCTGTTATAGCAATAAGGCCGTCTCTTGTACAAACGATGCTTTTTTTCTGTTTATTGTTTTCTTGCAAAGCATTATAAATAAATAAACAAACTTAAGCGTCATTGTAAATAGCTATAAGCTAATCTAAGGAAAAGGAAACCTCTTATGCTTTTATCCAATGTTCCACATTTAAGTCCTGATGCTGTAGAATGATGCATCATGAAATGATCATGAAATTATATCAAGTAATGTTGCTAGGCTAACCTTGGGAAAGCTCTTAAGCGTTATTAACATATTTTATATAATATTTTGTAAGTTTATACGATTTGAAAAGAGCAACCACAGACTACAGAGTTTCTCGCCGGTTCTGCTCTGTAACAACTGCTTCCAAATAGTTTTAAACTAATTAAACGAAAACGTAACATATGGTCACATAAATATGCTTTTTTGCTATTTGAATATTTATCCAGCGTATGAAATCTTCCAAGCGTTCCAGTAGTTTATAGTAGAAGTAACAACCTTATTTAAAATCACTTTCATATTAAAATACCCACAGTCTAGCAGTATTGCATACAACAAACATTTATATTTTAACATCTTATATATACAGGTAATAGGTATTGATTTAAACATTATACACATATGTTATACACCCATCACTTATTTAGGTGCCGCCGTAAAAGGACGGAACATCACTAGTTTATCGATATGACAATCCATCGATAAATTCGGAGCAAGGTCGCCCATAAAACAGATGCCTGCGCTAAATAAGGCCGTTCTTAGAAATATCATCGACAACGATACGGTATTGCGTAAAGATAAATCGGGATATTACAAGCCGATATTAATTCAATTATAAGAATGATCTGCAAGTGTATTTTAAACTAGATATACGCCCCGGTTTCGCTCGCGAGCAGTTAAAATGAAAGTAGTTTTTAGTGGACGTGGTGTTGTAATGTTTTCTTAATTCGGACTTGCGAAATAACTATTTGAAAATGATTTATACGATTAATAATTAAATAAGTCAATGTTAATAAGTTTAAATAGCAATAAAGGCTATTTTTTTTATTATATACGATTAATAGAATTATTATAGTACTAGCTGCGCCCCGCGGTTTCACCCGCGTAAGTCCGCATCCCGTAGGAATAACAAGATAAAAAGTTGCCTATGAGTTATTCCAGATGTCCAGCTTTCTACGTACCAAATTTCATTGCAATCGGTTCAGTACTTTTTGCGCGAAAGAGTAACAAACACACACATCATTACAAACTTTCGCATCTATAATATTAGTAGGATAATGTATGTTAAATTAATTATGTTATACGTCCATGGTAGTAAAATCCCTTACAAGTTCAAGCATTTTTGCGTAGTTATGTGTAGTTATCTATATACATAAACTAAGTCTTGTTAGGTATACTGTTTATGACTCAAGACCGGCTGAACCGATTTGTATAATAAATATGTTTAGGCCTTAGAAAGGAAAGTCTTTAGCCCAGAATTCCCACGGTAACGGGAACTATACGGATAAAACTTTTCCTTTGTCTATGTCATTTTATGAACATCGGTAAAAAATCAATTTATAAATAAATCACGTTTAAAAACCCCTCAAACGCTTTTCACATCTTAATGCGCAATGTTCTCGTAAATACTAGATTATTTAGCCGCCTAGGCTATCTAAAATATAGATTATTAGTACAATTTTTAATACATGCGATGGTGGCTGGTTGACCAATCTCTCAGTTTCATCGATATAAGTATATCGATCATGTTTTCAAGTTATAAGCTGAAGCGAGAACCTTTAAACGAGCAATTCTTGTATATATATATATATATATATATATATATATATATATACAAGAATTGTATTGAATTACATATATATATATATATAATTGGAATCTCGGAATCGGCTCCAACGATTTTCATGAAATTTAGTATATAGGGGGTTTTGGGGGCGATAAATCGATCTAGCTAGGAATTTTTTTTAGAAAATGTCATATTCGTGTTTTATTCGTGTTTTTTTTTCCTGACATCTATTGGTGAATAATAATACTATTTTGCTTCGTAGATAGCTGGACAACTGAAATAACACATAGGCACTTTTTATACCGATATTCCTACGGGATACGGACTTACGCGGTTTCAACCGCGGGTCACAGCTAGTAGTAATTTAAAAGCCATTATTTTCAGTGTAAATTTGTTTTATTTTTTAATAACTGTATCAAAAAATAATAAAATTTTTGAACAAGTTATGAAGAATTTTATAAATAAAAAATATATGTACTTTTGTTTTTATAAAGATTTTCGGAAGTTAAAGTTAAATTGCCTAGCCTATATACACAATAATTACTATAGCTCATACTAACATCAAAACAAGTCGTTTTTAAAAAGAAAATTAAAATAAAGTAGCCTCAGTTATGAATTGCAGGGCTTACTTAATATTAACTTATAACTTAATTAAGTATTATAATTTAGACCACTCACGAAGTAGTGATCCTAATTTCGATGCGCACGATTCGACAGTTGAGTCAAGTTTTGAACATAAGTTAGGGTGATCGTCGATTTTCTGTTTTAATAAATTATAAACTTAATTAATTAGGTTACTTTAATCTTATAAATATTTAGATACTGCGCCCTGCGGTTTCACCCGCGTAAGTCCGTATCCCGTAGGAATATCGGAAAAAAAAGTTGCCTATGCAATGCCTATATATTCCAGTTGTCCAGCTGTCTATCGTATCAAATTTCATTGCAATCGCTTATATAGTATCAAATTTCATTGCAATCGCTTCAGTAGTTTTTGCGTGAAAGAGCAACAAACACACGCACATCCTTACAAACTTTCGCATTTATAATATTTGTAGGATAGGATGGGAGTTCAGTTATACATATAATTATTAGATGAAGCTTTAATATGGGAGTCGAGTAATAATTGGGTCAGCTCACACCGGGGTTAGTATCACATGCTACTGTGTTAAATGCGATGAGTGGGGGGATTAGGGCCGTATCCATTTCCTCACCCTCCATTTCATAAGTCTAGTGGTTAATTCGATATCCCTTACTCCTTAACATGTCATAAAGAATTTTAATATCGGTCGGTAGATATGTATAATACATGACCTTTATCTAATATATAAAATTCTCGTGTCACAGTTTTTACTCCTCCGAAACGGCTTGACCGATTTTGATGAATTTTTTTGTGCTTATCCGGTATCTATGAGAATCGGCCAACATCTATTTTTCATACCCCTAAATGCAGAACGGCGTTTGCCGGGTGCAGCTAGTATAAGATATATTTTTAATTATATTAGAATGTCGTAATTTAAAGTCGATTAAGAACTGACGTATTTAATTTTTGTGACTGGTGTACAACTACCTTTATAGTTTAAAAATTGCAAAGTTTTTTGCCATTGAATTTGTATTGAAGTTTAATTAGTAATTTCATCTCATGTGAATCGTTGATTGATTCGCGAGTTATATAATTATGAATTTATTTCGTCATTTATCTTCAAAGAGTAGTAATACATATAAAATAATTGAGGTATGTAAATTTACACATTATTTTTGAAATATTTACCAGAGCAAAAACAAATAAAATTAGAGATATATCAAAAAATAATACTACCGATTCTGAACCAATAGCTGTATGTCTAAGTCTTCTTACACCACATATTCTATAAAATAATGAAATCTAAAGTACATGGTAAAAATAAAGCTGACCTCTTTGGTATAGTGATTAACGCCTGACCGTAGAACCGAGGGGTCCTTGGTTCGATTCCCGGTGGGGACGCGTGGGGACGCACAAAAAATGTCTCGGTCTGGCCGGATACAGAAGGCTGATCACCTTCTTGTCCATAAAGAAAATCGATCAGTGAAACAGATGTATATCATCTGCCCCATACCCCAGTAGGGGACACGGGACTTCACTATACGTAATAAATATATTTTAAACGATTTAAGTATCCAATTTAACCACAAACCTCTGAATAACCATACACCATTAGATTTAGACGTATCCATTCAACCACAAGAGCCCTAAGCTGTCTAGATTGTAGATATTAAGCTTTTAGTATTCAATTTATACAAGTAATTTATTATGAATTAAGGATTATGTACAGAGTTGAAATGTAATATCTATTGCATTTCAATTGAGAGACATGTTAATAAACAATTTGTATTTACTTATTATTGTATTTCTTATAATATTATAAAACTTCAAAAAAAGAGGTTATCATTTCAACTGTATTTTTTGGATTCTTTATCTCAAACCTTTCGACTGGATGAACCGATTTTGATGATTATTTTTTGTATGAAAGGTGCCTTGTGGTCTCATCTAAGTTTGATCTGATAATTTGAAGGGGTTTTAATTTATTGGTAAAAAATTATTTAAAGCGTGATATTGTACATTCACGGTATTTTATAACAACATTAAATTAAAAAATTAAGGAAAAAATGGCGAGTGGACAAAGGATGGGCTTATTGTTCTATCTTTATCATTTATTATCTTTATCACGCAACCTACTACATATAAGAAAGTAGTAAAAAAAAGATGGAAAAAAGAAAATTTAAAATTCTGCTATTTACGTCAGTAGAAGGGCATACTTATATTAATGTTATAGAAGATAAATAGTTTTAAAAACAATTTATTGATTAAACACTGTCTTCGAAAATATAAATATCTAAAGCATGGCTAAGCGAGATTATAATCTATTTAGTCTTTCCTATGTTTTATGTTATAGTTCAATTGAGTCTCACTCATAAATGCTTAGAAACATAATGTATCTTTCGACTTAAACGTCAAACCTTTTAATGAACCCTGGACCATCGGACCAATCACGCTGAGACTACTGAACAGATTTTGACGAAATTTGGAATACATACGAGATATGAGCTTGACTTGGGTGATGGGATTTTTATTCCGATCAAATGCTCCCTTGGGATAAAATAGGATCTTGATATTCAATCACACTGAAACGCGTGCAGAAACGCAGGCGGAAGCTATCCATCTATATAACTTTATCAAAAAGTTAGTTACAGAAAGTGTATCACGAAATTAGTATATATTAATATTCAAGTAACATCGTGACTGCGCAGTAATCGGCTGACACGATTCGAACCGACACGTTCTACGTTGCACCATACAGCATCCTTACTAATATTATAAATGCGTAAGTCTCTCATTTACGGCATAAGGTAACGATTTTACGATAGACTTTTGTATTTGTAGCTAAAATGCTAGAAGGCAGTGGCGTAGCTATCATAGGGTGCAGTGCACCAGGGCCCCGGAGCTCAGGGGGCCCTCTTAACCTCAGCTTTGAAAGAGGGGAGGAAGGCGGAAAGAGGAGAGGAGGGCCCGATTCTTCCCCTATGCACCAGGGCCCTTGTCCCCCTAGCTACGCCACTGCTAGAGAGTGATATAGGCGTTTTACCGCAGCGACACATCTCGATGTCTGCAGAATTTTATAAGATTACGGGTAGTAATAAGTATAAATGTCATAAGAATCGAGATAATATTAAATTATGATCTTAAGAAGAATGAAGTATCTAGCCACATTAACTTATAACCAAGATTAACAACATCAACATTAGAATTATAAATGAAGTGGGCTTATTTTTCGGAAATTTCATTCACATCCATTCAGCTATTTGAGGCTTTAGCTGGTATGAATTTTAAACATACATCCATTGAAACTATCACAGTTATTATATTTACCCGACGTTCCAAAAAACAATGTAGGTTCTCAAATATATCGTTATTACTATATTATGTAACTTCGGACGTTTACAACCGATTGGCGTGATTTTTTGTGTTTTATAAGAAACTAGCTGCGCCCCGCGGTTTCACCCGCGTAAGTCCGTATCCCGTAGGAATATCGGAATAATAAGTTGGCAGGTGGTATATGTTATTCCAGTTGTCCAGCTGTCTACGTACCAAATTTCATTGCAATCGGTTTAGTAGTTTTTGCGTGAAAGAGCAGCAAACACACACACATCCTTACAAATTTTCGCATTTATAATACTAATAGAAAGGATTGTTGTCTTTGAGTCCCATTTTAGAATCTGGAGTGACCTTCCTTGTAGAATAGAATTTTAACCAAGGATAATAATATTTAAAGAGAAATTTTTGAAAGAATAGAAAAAAATTGGTCAAGGGTCGGGATTCGAACCCGCGTCTTTTTGCCAAACCGTAGCAACGCCTAGCCTCTTAGCCACCCGTGATCCCGCCACAGTAATCGAATTCCTTCTCGTTCGGTTTCATGTGCCTAAGGGAAGGGATCAATTCATATTTAATTTTAATATTTTACGAGGCGCTTAGCAAAATCACCAGTTACATAACTTGCAAATAAATATTTCAACTTAAGTAATAAATCATTCGATCGTTTCATACATTGACAGGTGCAAATATTTAGGTCGTAACTTATGAGCTGAGTGGATCCGTCTAAACTGTTCAATATCTAGATATTTCGAGTTCAATTAAGCATTTAGTCTCAATGAATACCTATTTACAGAAATAATTTATAGTAGTGATGTTAGATGGTTTTACCATGCAATGAAAATAGGAAAATTTGTAAGTTAATAACCGACGTCCAAAAAATGAGAAGCCTCTCGATTTGACTGTTTTTTTGGGTTACTTTACTCGGAACTTTCAACTGCGTGAATTGTTTTTGATGATTCTTTTTTATTTGAAAGCTGGTGCCTTTCGTGTAGTTATGCGGTGTTGTCTTTTCTTAATTTTTTTTTATAATTTCCTTCGTTAAAAGTTTGCATGGTATGATTGATTAAGTCTTTTTAATTTTTAGTTTTATAGCATTGAAATGCTTTATAAATGAGAAATTTTGGAAGAATAGAAAAAATTCGATCACGAGGCAGGATTCGAACCTGCGTATCTTGCCTAACCGTAGCAACGCCTAGCCTCTCGGCTGATTAAGTCTTATTTTATTTTGTATGACTCTAACTTCAAATTTTAAGCTAAAACAAGCTTATGGTTTAGTGTTAATAATTAATCATAGCTGTTAAGCAATGACGTCATAATAAGGAGCATATTTGAAATGAATTTAAAAATGTTTGATGAGCTGTCTAATTTAAACGACAGGTCAGACAGATATACTAATAGGACTTTGACGAGAGGAATACAGGAAAGGACTGGGAAGGGTAAGGAAAAGGACATAGATTTTAATTAACTTAATTAAATAGATCAAAAAGTATCCTCAAATAATATTCCACATTTGGTTACAATTAAAAAACAGCACATTCGGTTCAAATGTATTTATTTCAATCACAGTTCTACATAATGTATTAAAAAACACAATAATATTGAATATAATATATATTACATTAGATTTTAATAACAATTTCATATATTTAAAGGCAGAACGCCTCGTATTCGGTGGGACCAGCCGCACCAAGTATATAAAGGGACAGTAAATTGGTTTATCACACGCCTGAACCGATTTTGATGGATTTAAACGTTTTGATAGATTCTTCGAAGGAGTCTTGTGGAGGAAATAAGTCGTGAATCGAATTGGGGTTGTAATGAGCGAAACCGCGGGCGGAAATTAGTATTGTTGTTTTATTTATTGGGAATGCGGGTATTTGTAAAAAATGTGTTTATTAAAGGTGTTGATACTCGTAATTCTTTATGATATAAATGACAATGGAAGACATTCTATAAATATTATTTGTAGCTATAATAATTGTACATTTAATATTCGCAGAGAAAAAACAAAAAATAATTTCACCAATTAATTTTACAAAGTACCGCATGCGTTAATAAAAATAAATATATATACTGTGTGAATAATTAATACGTTAATAGCAACTCGTCAAAGGCTATGTAAAAAAAGATACAATTTTGAATATTTAAAAAACACTTTAACAATAATAGGAGTGCTAATTTACTATGTAATTGTAGAAAAAGTATTTTTTTTAGTTTTTAAATGAATTTTTACATATTTATTTTTTTTAAACAAAATCTATATGCATGTGCTTTCTAAGTATTAGCTCTTAATTTCGGTTGTAACTTCGACTTTTATAGGTAAGTAATAATACAGATTAATTGAAACGGGAATAAAATACATATTTTAAAGATTTTAAAATAATTTTTTTATTGAATTGCCTTTAATTACGTAACAAGAAATTTTATTTGTCGTGTTCAGAAACATGTTTAGACATCTAAAAAGATTTTTACATATTTTTCTATAATATAGTAGAAACTACAACTGTGTAAAGTTCTAAGAAGATTCGTCTAAAAAATAATAAATATAAAAACGCAGCGTTTCGCCGTTTGTGTGAAGTGCTCTTATAAGTAACAGGAACATCGTTTTAAGTAATCTTGCTTCATCTCGCTTCAGTTTTATCCATCTTTATCGTCCGGCTGAAAATAAAAGTATCTTCTTACAAGAAACGTTTTAAAAATATGTAAAAAATATATATATTTTTATTTAATTAATAGAGCTAAAAATTAATCGTTAGATACAAAATAAAGGTTACTGTATACTGGTTTTATTTAAATCTATTCAAGTGTTTCTGAGTGATTGATGACAAACAAACTTAAGTGATAAATATTAATTTTAAAAAATTGAAATTATTCTAATTTCGTAATAAATTAATAGAGAGAAGTCGTCGATTATTTAAAAGATAACTTTGGTAAATTATAATTTTCGATTTTTATATTAACATAGCATAAGAAAAACATAAGAAAACATAAAATACTTACTCGCGCTGGATAAACGAAGGTTTTTATTTCTGCGGAACCGAATATATTACTGGCGTGGCAAGTAAACTCGCCCATGTCTTCCCACCGAAGGCCAACTATCACGAGTTCGCCTGAACGGAGCACCTGGATATATGACGATTTAATTAAATATAATATTTTGAAGAACACATTCCAAAAATATAGAAAAATAAAATTGTAATTGAGAATTCAAATTGAAATATTTAAGCTATATATATAACAATAGTTGTATTTTTTTACATTTTCGAAGACCACAGAGTATAATATAATATACAAGTATATCCTAATCAATCTTATGTTTATAATTAAGTATCTCATGCAAGTGATATAAGTCTTAATATATTTTGAAAACCCAACGCCTCTTTTTAATATTTATGCAGGTTTTTGATTTTTGTATGTAACTGATTCCTTTAGACTTGAATTTGACCCACTTTAACGGACAGATTTAATTCAAACTTTATTCACTTATCAAGGATCGGTGACAATGAATGATATCATTAGTTTAACTTATTATTTACTATTAATGAAGTTTCATAATTGTGATATATTTACTATTATTTAAATGGTTATGACAATATGATAATATAATTTGTTATAACGCCATCTAGTGGCGATTTGCGGAACTTAGACAAAGTTGGCGTAATGCTTGTCACTCATATTTGCATACGATTGTATATACATAGACACGCGTAGAAATGTAATATTTACTTTTTTCTATTTTGTGAAGAGGAAAAATAATATATATCTATATATATAAAATTCTCGTGTCACAGTTTTCGTTGCCATACTCCTCCGAAACGGCTTGACCGATTTTGATGAAATTTTTTGTGCTTATCCGGTATCTATGAGAATCGGCCAACATCTATGTTTCATACCCCTAAATGATAAGAGTAAGGCAGAACAGCGTTTGCCGGGTCAGCTAGTAATCTATAAAATAACAAAAAACCTATTCATGAAATTGGAGTATCCATTTGTAATATTTAAACAAACGCCTTTGATTTGATAGTATCGGTACACGATACAAAAAAAAATCTAAATTTCGTCTATTTGTCCAGCATTCCAGAGAGAATCGCTGGACCGATTGTGACGGCACTTTTATTGTCATGTAGCTGATGTAATAAGGAATAAGATGAACATTGGGATTAACAGAATGAAATCATCTACGCGGATCAGCATGTAGCTATTACGGAATAACCTGGACCACATCTTATTTCAATGGGATTTACCTTCATCCTATGATCGTTCTTAATTAGCTTCCCGTTATTATCCCGCCAGGCGAGCGCGGGGCGCGGGTGGCCGCGCACGCGGCACGGCAGCGCCACGTTCGCGCCGATGATGTCCACGAACACCTTGTACGAGACCAGGATGCGCGGCGCCAGCGGGACGAGCTTCGAGCGCTCCGATAGCTCCGTGCTGCCATCTAGCGGGGAGTGGATGATTTATTTACAGATATAATACTGACAGTAATTTTTATTGGTATCGTTTTCTGCCCAAAATTATGGTATTGTTAATTAGAAAAAAAACATATTTCAATTCACTGAAGTCTTTAAGACTTTTTCTAGTTTCATGTTGCTGTTTTATTACATCTTTACTATCTTTACTATTATTAATAACTTTAATATACATACCCTCACTATACACCACAGTGGAGGCCCTAGCTGTGGAGGGGCCCGACACCACTAGGCAGGTGTACCTTGCGCGGGGCCCCGAGCGGGACACCAACAGGGTGGAACTGACGCGACCGAGAGATGACGGATTGGTGTCTATTATTTCGTTTGACTCTTTGTCGTACTGGAAGGGAATTTGGGAATAAATTGACTATATATATCGTATATCGTCTTAATTATGTGAATATCACTGTAATATGTATTTTTAATTAGGATTAACATCATCATGTATCTAACATAATACAATAATAGCCGATTTTAGCACCAATTCACATAATTTTAAAGGTTTTTTAACCAAATGTAGAGAGAAAAAGTACTAAAAGGAGTAGTTAAAAGTGCACGTGCTTTATAATCAACTATTTCAACTTTAACATATATTTGATAAAATATATAAATCGTATAGGTGATCGATCTATAAACGCTCACACCAAACTACTGTACCGGACAGAAATCCAGATAGCCTATATGATGATCTTCTAAGAAAGATTTTTAATGAATTCCATTTCCTAGGGCTTGAAATAGATAATGAAAGCTTGTACCACGAAAATTTACATAGACCAAGCTGTGGGCTATAGCTAATAAATTATAAACGTTAAAGTGTCACCCCATACCTCAGTAACAGGTGCGTCGTTCTTGAACCAATGCACAGATGGCGCTGGTGCAGCGATCGCCTCGCAAGTCAGTTCCAGTGTGGTACCAGCGACGTGTGACAGTTTCGCTGAGGGTCGCTTTGTCAGTGTTATGAAGCGCTTCGTTTGTTGGCGGGGTACTACTGGAAATTGTTATTATTGCAATGTAATCCTACTAATATTATAAATGAGAATGTTTGTAAGCATGTGTGTGTGTTTGTTGCTCTTTCACGTAAAAACCACTGAACCGATTGCAATGAAATTTAGTATGTAGACAGCAGGACAACTGGAATAACATATAGGCAACTTTTTATCCCGCTATTCGTACGGGATACGGACTTACGCGGGTGAAACCGCGTGGCGCAGCTAGTGATTATATAACTGAGGAACAATATGGGTTTCTATAGGAGCAAGAATTTGAAAATCGATTGATTAGTTTCAGAGCAAATTTGGTGAATAGGAACGAATAAAAAACAGCGAAAATTAATGTAGGAATTTCGTGACATTCACACGCACCTATTTTATTACGAAAGTAATTCATAAATAAGCATTAATTTCATAAATTTGTTTGCATTATCCTCCATAATTTTATAAAGCTGAGATTGTGGTTGCTTTAATGTTCATTTGAAAAAGCCATTTAAGAACTACTAATTCGATTTGAAAGTCTTTTTTAACAAAAAAAAAATACTTCTCTCTATAGATATTTAAATATATTCATGTCATTATACTTACAATTGCTTTCTATATGGTTGTCCATGTCTAATATTTTCATATGTCGGTTGATATTGGCTGCGCGGGAGTCGCACAGTAGCGCCGCGGCGGCAAATAGCAGAACTTTGTACATTATTGATGAGATTCTTTGATGAGTTAACTGTAAATAAATATTATGCTTATTATTTATTATAACTGTTGATATATAATATTATACAGAATGAAATAGGCCATTTTGCTTTATACTTAAATTGATATAGGTGAGGCTACAAACAATAATGAAGCTGTGTGTGAAACAGAGTTTGGGTCCAATGTAATTATTGTAGTAATTAATAATTATAGCAATTAATTTATAAGATCGATGTTTATAAATATAAAAATATAATATTATAAGGTTGAAGAGTTTGTTTGTTTAAACGCACTTATCTCAGGAACTTCTGGTCCGATTTGAAATTTTTTTTCATATATATGTACTACGGGCGAAGCCGAGGCGCTAGTAGTAAATATTTTTAAAGGTTCACGAGATTATTAAAATAATTTATATATTTTTTTTTTTTTTTTTTTTAATGTCACAGTAGGCAATGGAGCTGGTGGGACGCCTGATGGTAAGCGCTACCACCGCCCATGAACATTTGTAGAGGCGTAAAGTCGATTACAGACCTTACGCCTCTACAAATGGATTGCCGACTTTAAATTGGGAAGGGATTAAGAAAGGATTGGCTAGAGGAATAAAGGAAAGGACTGGGAAGGGGAAGGAAAAGGATATGGGCCTCCGGCTCCGGCATATTTCACGCATCATTCACCTTTTAATATGTTTTTTTATTATTATTCTGATGTTGGTAAATCTCGTTCGAGATTAGCTGCTTGACCTAAAATTATGGACCTCATTAATAACTATTAATAGGGTCAATAATGTTATTCCGTTTGTGTGTTTTTCTTAACCGTTTCGTTCTAGTAACCGTTATATGATTTACTTATAAACGAAAGGTTCAATAGTATCATATTTTTTAAGACCTGCGCTAGCATTCAAAATGAAAAAAAAAATATGAATCGGTGAACCTGTGATCTTGCATCTTTAAGATCGTTTAAAAGTTCTGAGACGACAAAAAAAATCTAACATTCTCCTTTTTTAAGTCGATTGACAACCCAACCCAAAAAATTTTTCATTAATTAATAAATACGTCCGACGGTTTCATCTTAAATTCTAGATTTCAATAGTTTGTTGAAATGTCTTAGATTTATCTGGAATCGAGCCCAGGACCTCCAACGGCTACCGCGGATTAGCAAGTCATGCAAAAACTCGTTAGCAACAAGCAATAAACACAAACGAAATATTTATTTCCGTAATAAAACCGTCAACTGGACATTTTTTGCGCCTTAAAGTTGAGATGCCGCAAGCTGTGACGTCACAACACGCCCTTCTAAGAAGGCGCACACCTGTCTTTGTAATAATTTTGCATCTATATATAATTCTAACATGTGAATCTTAACTAATAAATGCGAAAGTAACTATGTCTGTCTCTTCTTCACGCCTAAACCACTGAATTTCTAAATAATCTAATTTACAGATATAGTTTGAGACCGGACAAACAGATAGGATAGTTTTTATCACAGAAATCTCACGGAAACGGGAACTATGCAATTTTTATATTGACTACACGGGCGAAGCCGGGCGGATACTTATAATTAGTTATGTTATCTGTGGTTATAATATAATATTTAAGAAGGAATTGTAATAAGCAAAGAAAAATTAAGTTATTTTAACTCATCGTTTGTAATTAATAGGACAAAATTGATGATTGGGAAAATTAAATGTTTTTGCGTACTTTAGTTGTTCAATTGAACTCTTTAACGAAATTAAATTTGATACATAGATAGATTATAGTCTGGATTAGCGTATGGGATTTGGGCAAATCAAAAAGGTAGGGATACCTACTTTTGCAGGATTTCTTAATAAAAAAACAATAATATATAATAAATTACATTAAAATCTCTCATTAGTTACTGTATCGTGCAATTTATATGTATGTGTTAATATAAATAATAATGTATTATTTAAAAAATTATGGATTCAAGTATAGTTACTTAAAGCTTCATTTAAATCTACTATTTGCGTAAAAAATCGATAAAATCCACCAATGACATAAAATATCACATTTAATTATTATTATTGTAAGAAATGTACATTTCGAAGTAAAATAGAAATTATCAATAAAATGGAGAAATATTGTACAGCCCGGATAGCTCAGTCGGTAGAGCATTGGACTTTTAATCCAAGGGTCCAGGGTTCAAGTCCCTGTTCGGGCGGCGCTTGTTTTTTACATATTAACAAATTAATGTATGGAAATATCTTATATGTAAAATGTAAGTGGATTTGAACAATCTTTTATTACAGAATAAATGAAAAAACGATAGCAAGTTATCATTTGGTAAAAAAAATATGTTTTTTTTTTGCAGAATTTTTGCATAATAGGAATAACTTCAACGGATAACATGCAAAACAAATTTTGCAAAATTACTCATTTAATACTTTATTGATTATTTGGTAAAATAATAATTTTAAACAAACATCTCTTTTATTTACAAACCATTAATAATAAATGTATAAGCAAAAATGATTACTTATTTACTTACTTCGTATTAAGTTAATTAATCATAACATATTGTATTATTAATTAAAATGTTATAAGTGCATGCCCGTTGGATAAGCATAAAAATACTATAAATTTTCGAAACTGCTCATTGTGTGTAAACCTTTTGTAAATTTTATTGAATCGGTTAAAAACACAATAGACGATGGCGCCTATTTTTTGTTGGACGCCATTTTGAAATTCCTGTTGCAACATACAAACGAATTACGTAATGCGCTTTTAGTTTTGGCGCGAAATTTTTGTTGTTTTTTTGCTAGAATTTATTATCTATGCAGTATATATTATAGTGTTATCTGTGACTATATTAATATTATAAAGAGGAGAGATTTGTATGTAAGTTTTTAATGTTTTTACACAAAAATACTGGATCGATTTAAAAAATTCTTTCACCATTAGAAAGCTGCAACTTTACTGAGTGATATAGGCTAAATAGGTACCATGGGCGAAACCGGGGTGAACACTTAGTTTAGCATATTAACTATAATATTTATAAATGCATGCATGCCTATGTCACTCGGAGAAGATGCATTTCTAATGGTTAAAGAATTTTTGAAATCGTTTGTGGCGTCAAATATTACAAACAAACAAAAACACAAATTTTTATCACCATCGTCATCATCATCAGCCCATATATGTTCCCACTGCTGGGGCACAGGCCTCCTATGAGGGTTTTTATAGTGTTCGACTGTATATTTAAAATATAATTACCACCTTGGATTACGTAACTGTGTAAAAGCAGTGTTTTCTAACTAAGTATCATACTTTGGAATAATTCTTAGTAATTTCTTTAGAAAAAGTTGATCGTACCAAAGATAACATAATGCTATACCTTCTAGGTTCGTACAAAGAATTTTAAATTATCATGGTTTTCGTTTAGTGAAAATTTTTATTGAATAGTATCTTTCATTCTTTGCATTTCGCAAAAAATAACATAAAACCTTTATACGTTGATTTTCAGTTAGGTTTCTAAAATATGAAATATATAATGTATAAAGCATTTTTAAAAATATGTTAGTACGAGACATATGTCACGTATACAACCTTTATGGAGGTTATTTAAATATTTTACTGCTTTCGCGCCATAATTACACTATATAAATGTAGTTAAATTCAGTTAATATCTTAAGTCATTTATTATAAATAGAACAGTTACCTTAGAAAAATACAGCTCATTATTTTTATGTGACGTTAAATTTATAGATTTCATTTGCTTTGTCAGCTATAAAAATATTTATTAGATTAAAAGAATGTCTTAGACATATTAAAAGCGTAAAGTATTGAATTTATAAGGGTTGAATTTATAAAACATTACTAAAAGTCCTATCACTACATATATTTTTTAGTTTGACAATAGATAAGAGGTGAAACGATATTATCGTGTAGTATCGTCTTAGTGCCTCTAAATAAATCAAATAAAATCTTAAACTACACAAAAAATGTCAAAAATCGCTTAAAGGCACATAAAAGGAGTGAAAAAAAAACTTTAAACACGTATAAAAACACCCACCTATTAGAAACCGTAATTCAGATTATAAATCGCAAATCGCGCTGGCTGTCAAAACCAACAATAAATTTAATGTGAATTAAAAAAAAAAGTTACGTTCACTATCACAGGCCACAGAAATAAGAAATACACAATAAAAAATATGAGCTGTCAAAATTAAAAAATCGAACACTTTTTAAACTGCGCGCACACACACAGGATCATTGTCCGGGACTAAATGGGTAGGAAATGTATAACCATCAGTTATATAGCTGGCTCCTTGAATACCAAATTAAAAAAGTGGCCAAGTGTGAGTCGGTATCGCGATGTGGGTTCTTACGTCAAACAAAATGTTTGATGGATAGATATAATTTGTTGAGAATTAATAGTTATCGTTTATTGTTGTATCTAGAGAGATTTAATTTTGAAATCTTTTATTTTAGGTTTTATAATCAAAAGCAGATTTGAAATAAAGTTTAATGTACACATTTAATGAGATGTTTTAATAGACAGTATAAATAAATAATTAAATAAAAAAAATAGAAAAACGAAACCAGGCCGATAAAATAGGTGGTAAGGATAGGTATACATTCATAAAAATAATGCTATATTTTTGACTATTATAATAATGAAACTAGCATATCATAACATATTGACGTGTACCTGTAACATAATTCGACAGAGGCGCGGTTTTGATTAAAAAATAATATATAAGGAGTTACGCTTGTTAATTTTAGTGATATCTAGTTAATTAATTATATAAATCGATAAGATGATATCTTTATTTTTTATACTATTAAATTCAGGTTTAAAAATTTATCTTTCTTATTTTTCCACTAGATATTCAATAATCGACCTTACTTTTGTTAGAATAAAAAAAAAAATACAAGTAAACCTGCTAATGCGAATAATATCAACCGAAAATACCGCTGAATATAGTCTAATTTACTAGGTTTTCTGCATCAATGAACCCTAAAAACGCACGAATCAAAAGGCGTGAAACTTCAGCACTTGTACTTTGTATTGATAGTTTAGCAATGTTTAACTGTGTATAACTTTACTCCCAGAAGTCTGGAGATCCTTTTGATAATGACTACTTCACGATAAAAAATATATTTTGCTACATAAATCTACAATTCTCTCATTTTTAAGGGCAGGTAAAAAAAACTAAAATCATTTCTAAATAATATAAAAATAATAATTAATAAAAATTGCAACATAGCCTACGGTAATGGAAATAATAAAAAAAGCTTGAAAAATTAAACTTTCGAAATTAGAATTCTGATTTAGTATAAAATAAAAACCCACGTTTATTCTGTAACTAGGACAATTGTAACAATCATCCATATTTACAAATCTGTTCAAACATTTTGTTGCATTGCAATATTAAACTCTATTATTACTAAAATTATATACCTAGACTATAAATTATAGTCTTTAAATTGTAAAATCATCTTTTAAGTCGAAAGAACAGTTTTTGAGTTTACGCAATAGATACAAAAACACAAATCGCTATAATTTAAAAAAATCTAATATTTCTTAGTATCACAAGTAAATGATATGAATAACGTTTTGTGGTTAAGGCCACGAAGAAAAAGAGGGAAAGAAAAAATAAACGCCTTTCGAAAATGGAATTCATTACGATTCGGTTAGAAAAATATTTTCTGTGTAGCGTTTGATCTAAATATTGGCCCCTTGTAAGAAAAACCAATTGATCGTTAATAAGTTTGTTATTCTGCCACTAGATGGCATCTGTATCAATAGATTAAAACATTATACAGCAAATTCGAGAAAACCAATAAACATTAGTATACTTTGGTATCTTCAGACGTGATATAATTTTATAAATTTGACATAAAAATGCAAAAGTAATTTAGAGCGAAGCTTTCAGTAAAATAAAAAAAAACAATTTTAACTGCAAAATCAGTAAAATTATGATTAAAATGTAGATACTTAAAACTAGACGTAAAGCATTTGATACCACTAGTTCTAAGGAAAACGCGTTTTAAATTAGAATATACTATATTTTTCGGACAAAACTATATACATCATTAATTAATCGTATTTTTTCTTATTTCCGATTTTTTTCCGATTTGACGCGTCCTTGGTATAGTGGTAAACGCGTGAGCGTAGAACCGAGGGGTCCTGGGTTCGATTCCCGGTGGGGAAAATAAAAAAAAAAATGTCTCGGTCTGGCAGGACACAGAAGGCTGATCACCTACTTGTCCATAAAGAAAATCGATCAGTGAAACAGATGTATATCATCTGCCCCATACCCCAGTAGGGGACACGGGACTTCACTTTTTTTCTTATTTCGATTTGCTTCATCACAATAATTAGTACAATAATATTGTCATATAAGTACATAATACATCTTGTACTAAAGACATTTAATGTCAACTACTGACGAAAACGCGTTCTAACGGTAATCCGGTATGAATTTATCTGAAATATATCACAGGCACTCAAATCAAATCTAAGACATATCCACAAACTATCTTTGTCTACAGACAAAAATCAAAATGCATTTAAAGTTCCTACTACAATTCATTTCTGCGTATAAAACTGAATTTTCTAGAAAATATATATATTTAAATTAATGCCGAGATTGAAGATGCGCAGACGCTGAATATTGTAAATACAGATTTTTCTTTTTGCCTCTAAATATGCGTCTACTTTGAATTCATACATTTTGAGGTTATGTTAAAATGCGCGGGAATCGCAATATTTGTGCCCTTAATTTCTTTTTGTACATGGAACAAAGGAATGCCGATTTTTGTTTTTTTTTTATTAAAACCAAGTGGGGATTTTAGGATATAATATAATACTTTTATGACCAATTTATTACTGGCAACCCCAACTTCACCTGTGGTACATACGGGTAATATGGCATATATCACTAAGGGACTACAGATATATGCAATGGTGAAAGAATTTTTGAAATCGATCCAGTACTTCCTGAGATTGATGCGTTCGAATAAACAAACTCTCTAGCTTCATAATATTAGAATACGATTATTATATTAGTATAAAAATGTTAACGTGTATATGTTATTACTATAATAATCCTACTAATATTATAAATGCGAAAGTTTGTAAGGATGTGTGTGTGTTTGTTGCTCTTTCACGCAAAAACTATTGAACCGATTGCAATGAAATTTGGTACGCAGACAGCTGGACAATTGGAATAACATATAGGCAACTCTTTATCCCGATATCCTTATGGGATACGGACTTACGTGGGTGAAACCGCGGGACACAGTTAGAAATTAATATTACTAAGTAACGACCTATTTCTTAATCTTTTCCTGTATTTTTTTCAGTGAAAAGTCGTTGTAACAGATACGTATACTTAAAATTTATGATTGAAATTCGCAAGTTAACAATAATAGGTAAACATGAATTTTACAGCTGGCGTTCCATTAAAATTCATCGTTTTATATACAGCAAGTCTGGATATTACTGAAGTTACCGGAAATGTGTAGTTACACGCCACTTATGTTTATGAAATATATTTTATGATATTGGACTCGGCTTGGTTTCAAGAGTTAAGTGATGTAAGGCGCGGTCAGTTTATGGATGGGTTACCGTTTAGATAAACTGGCATAGATGGAGCTATGATTTACTTAAGTTATGTAGGTATATGTTACTTAATTTAGCTAAAGAGTAACTTCCTAACTACTGAGATGCTTATAAAATTATAATGTATAAAATTGGTCAAATACTAACAAAAATCTAAGAAAAATCATAAAACATAGAGATCGAGAAAAAAACTCTTTCTTATACAAAACGACCGTCACAATTGATTTATTTTGGAAACTGTCGGAAACATCTGGAATACGGTGGACATAAAAGGAATTTTCCTTCAGAACCCATCCGTCAATGATGCCAATATGAAAGTCAAATGATTTCACAGGCCTTCGCTTCCCCCTGTGGGCCTCCGGGAACAAGGTCAGGCTGAATGCGCATTTTTATGTGATGGTGAAACACCTGGTGATGATTTGTCATCATCAGAATGTAAGTGAAGTCCCGTGTCCCCTAGTGGGGTATGGGGCAGATAATGTACATCCGTTTCACTGATCGATTTTCTTTAGGGACAAGTAGGTGATCAGCCTTCTGTGTCCTGCCAAACCGAGACATTTTTTGTTGTGCGTCCCCACCGGGAATTGAACCCCTCGGTTCTACGCTTACGCGTTAACCACTGTACCAAGGAGGCGGTCATCAGAATGAGAAGGGTTTATTTAGACACGAATCTTGTCTGTGAAGGAAGTTTATCAAATACTAGTTATTAGAAGTGGCTTTGCCTGCGTGGACAAAGGAAATTCTTTGGGGAATGAAAGCCTATGTCGTTACTATAGCCTCATATCTCTAGATAAAAAATTGTATTACCATAAAACTAAAAAATAAAATGAACCGCCTTCAAGTTTTGAGACCTATCTATAATTTAAATGGGGCCACATGGTAGGGCACCAGCTTTCAAATAAAAAAGAGAGGTAAAAATCGGTTGACCCCGTAAAAAGTTATGAGATAAACACATAAAACACAGTGGAATTTATAACCTCCTCTTTATTTTAATCGGTTGAGAATCGGTCCGTTAGATCGCTAATAAAGACAAAGAATATTATTAGTTGAAAGTCGTCATTTTTCTTAGCGATTACATTTTTAAGACAACTTGGATAGTCTAAGATTAATAAAGAGAGGTTGGAGAATAGTATACGATAAATTAATTTACGAAGTTTTTTTTTATTGTCAATTTGTTTTCAAATAATTCAGTTCTGGAAGTACAGATTTTGTTTTGCTAAATTGACAGAAAATTTAAACATATATTTGATATGCATTCCGTTAACAGTAAATCAAATTTTCATTAAATAATTTATAATACAACTGACCTAAATGAAAGTTTTCTAGCTTCATGTATAATTGTATCCTCCTGTGGGTACCAAAAGTATGCCCTAATACACGTTATTTCAGTTGATCGAACTGCTAAGGAGAGTCCCCTACAATTCAAAGCAGTACGAAATGCAAGGGAATTACCCTGTATTTGTTATTGGCTTAGAATAAAATATCCCGAAACATTAATATTTACAACTTAATTTACAATACAAATAACATTTCAGTAAGACCACAGACAAACAAATTACAATAACAGCTAGGAAAAATGATCGAAAAACTCATGGAAGAATCGATGAAAGTAAAAATAATGCTAATTTCTTAGTGAGAAAAGAAATCACGTTTTATGGACACATTTCAATTACTAATGATAGAGTCACGTGGGGAAACACAATTTGTAATGATTTCTGGTGAAAGAACTGAGTTAAAAAATACAGTATAATAAAAAAAAAAATCATCTTTATAATTGAATACTTGGGTGTTTCCACATGAAAAAATTAGCAAGGCAAATAAAAGGTACATGTTTTATTATGAAACAGCACTAAAACACTGTAGGTAACAGAACCTTAATTATTATTTCCATTATCTGATATTGAACCATAGCGCTGGCTTAGCCATGATGAAACTCAGCAGAATTTTCCAAAATATAAAAGCAGTTTGAATATTGCAATGTTAAAATCTTTAAATGCTACTTTTAAGATTAAATCTAATGGACCAAAGACAGTTTAAGGCTAGCCCTCTATGCGAAGAAATAAGGAAAGGAACATTTATTGAAAAAACAAACATAAAATAATGAAATTAAAAGGAATGAAGTTAAAATGAGAAAGTACTTTAGCAATGATGGAGATGAAACAATTAACGTTTGATAATAAAACTTGCTTTAAGTATTCTGAATAGATTGATATGTCTTATAGTTATTTATGCACGTGAGCTTGGATATTACGCAGTTACGTTTGTATAAAAAATTGACAATTACGAGTCGGGATGTTCAAAAAAAAATCAGTTTGTAAGTATGGACGGATAAATGGATGTACGGATGTTTGTGACTCCTTCACGCAATAGCTCATCATATCGGTATGAAATTTGATACAGAGATATACATATTATAGTCTGGATTAGTACATAGGTACATAGTATTTTCCCCGGTTCCAGGCGAGTGACGCTGCGGGTGCCACCTAATGTGTAATAAATTAAAGATAATAAATAATGTCTAAATTAACGAAATATAATCTAAATACCAGATAATTAATTTGAATAACATATATATATTATCATAATTAATTAAAGACGTGATCATTACATATATATTTGGCTTATTGTATCTATATATTATTGAAGATTAATCTTATCTTTGTTCATGTACACCTGATTTTAAACTGAACCATTCAAGCATGGCATAGCACGCATTTTTTATTTATGTCAGTCCATTCACGTGTTATCGACAATGTAATTCACCCCAAAATTGCTTATAATACACTTATATAAGTTTCTGCGTGTTTTCCATTTATTATTCGATAATGTAGCATTACATATATTTTGAAATTCAACCGATAATACCCTTGACCGCTGATTATAAAACTGGTAGTGTTATAATGTAATGTATCACAATTCAAGGATGGATTCACGTGGCAGCATAAGCTATTACTTTCATGTGTAGCTTTAGTTGTTTTTAATTTAGTTTGCTTTTTGTTGGTTTTTCTTATTTACGTTACATATTTATTGGATACATTGTCATGAATAGTTTTTGGGTGTATCTGTATGGATTTATAACGTATGGTATTGTTAAAGCAATTATAAATCATACGACCAATTGCAGATCCTTGAGGTACACCCCAAATAATCTATGATATGGAATTGTGTGAAAAATTTCTTGTTTTTTCTTTTTCTATATATTGAACTTGCGGTTTGCCTCGGCTTTATTTGTGGTATATATGTAACTGTGGCCTGTTGTAGCTAAGAATACTGTACCAAAAAGGAAAAAATGTCTAAAATTACAATATTTTTACAAATCGCAATAATTTTAAAAAGGGCTCATGAGAACATGCTATTTGTATAGTATCGTTTAAATCGGGAAATTCTCTATTTTTTTTGAGTGCATAATGGAGAAATTTCATATTTTTTATAGGACTGATCGTTCAAGTTTTCTAGAATGATGCGGTGGCCAAAGGAAAATTACGATTAATTTTTATATTTATCTACTATAGAGATTGGTATTTTTATTCTGTAAGTGTTGTTGATTGAAGTATGACGAGATTAAAAGTTAATTACGACATATTTTTTATTTCACTATCCTGAAAACTCATTACTCCGTCGCCATTGGTCGTGAGAGACACGTCGCTCATTGGTCATTTTTACAGGATTAAATTCGGTTCTGGCTTTGAAATGCTCCTATGCTTACGATATGCTTACGATTTACTGAATAAATTGATACACAGACGGTTACACAATGTATGTAAAATAGCAAGATAAAAAATTTATAGAATTTTAATGTGTCTAAGTATAATGTATTTTCAACAACATAGTTTTGACTTGGTATTATGTAATTCTCCGCATATTTGAATGACTAGCAAATAAGAATTAATAGAAAGACATTAAGCATTTGCGGTATGAGAATAACAAACTCATAGGTATGGATCATCAGAAACGAAATAGTATGTTCCCACTCATGGGACACGGGCCTCTCATAAGGGTTTTAGCCGTAATCCACCACGCTGTCCAAGTGTGGTTGGCAGATGACAGGTGCGTTCCATCACGATGTTATCCTTCACCATTTCGAGCAGTGATGTGAACAATGAACAGATAAATAATTAATTTATTTCTTGTACGCTAATGCGCTATCGAACCGCCGACTTTTTAAGTCCGAGATCCTACCCCCTTACCCCTGAGCCACTGCACATAGATACAAATACATAAGAAAGATATCTAGATTAAGATTTGAACAGAATATTTCAAGTTCCAACGTCCCGACATGACTAACCTCACGTAAGCCCGGTGATACGTCATTCATCATTGAATCTAGAATCTAAATGTTTGATCTATTGCTGTTATTAATTTACATCCCGCTCTTGTGTTTTGAAGTGATTCCTTATCCTCATTCAGTTTTGACATTTGTCTTATAGTCATCCGCCATTTTAATGCTATCCTATTCAGTACATTGCTATACATATTATTTTGTGGATTCATGGTTAAAAGCTGATCGGATCTGAACGGAATTTGCTATATAGATAGATTAGAAGTCTGTTTTTAACCGACTGCAGTATAATTATTTTTAACAAAAACCTAAACCGCTTTTAATTGTGAGAACTAGACTAAATTTAAATGGGGACCATGGGGCTGGCACAAGTCATCAAAGAAACGAAGTATCATAAAAATCAATTCACCTAACTTAAGTGAAGTGACCTTGGGGAGGAACCACTACAAAAGTGAGACTCAAAGACAATAATTATCTATTAAACAAAAAAATAATCCACGGAGTTATCGTTATCACTACATCGTATAAAACAAAGTCGCTTTCTCTGTCCCTATGTAGCTATATATGCTTAAATCTTTAAAACTACGCAACGGATTTTGATGGGGTTTTTTTAATAGATAGAGTGATTCAAGAGGAAGGTTTATATGTAAGTACTTGTTACTATATTAATTAATAAATAAACATCTATTAAACTACTCCGAATTTAACGTGCGAAGCCGCGGGCAAAAGTAAGTGGTAAATAAATAAATAATAAATCCTTCTTTGTTTTTGAAACGTCGGATTCACATTTTTCAAATACTCGAAAATTATATTTGCTATTAAAAAACAAAAAAATATATTTTTTCAGAAAGTGCGATCATATAAAAGTCTAGGTATTATCGAATAGCCTAGGAAATCTTTCAACAGCGCAAGAGCATTTGTAGTCTAAACAAATGTACCTATATTTGTTATCGCAAAAGAATATGGTTTACCTGCGTTGAAAGAAACGTAAGCAAATATATCAGAAATATTTACTTTTAGGAGGTTGAACCCATTTTTATATAGTTTCCGTATTCGACTTTACTTATAACAGATTTTGAAATATTTTGAAGACTTCCATAGTGCACCAGTACTTTACAATTTACATAAATCTATGAGCGTTAAATTACTGTTGTGGAATTAATAATCTAAAATTGAAAGAAAAGCAAATAAAATCATATAAAAAATAATCATTAAAAGCAGTTCAAGCAGTACAAAGCTACTCCTTTTATTGATATCGGTTTAAAAAAACATCATAATGTTTTCATTGTTACACTAGCGGTCCGCCTCGGCTTCGCTCGTGGCACGTTTTTATCAAACGGAGAACAAATTTTCCAAATCCAGTTGTTCCTGATGTGAGCACAAACAACTAACAGGTGTAATTTCACTTTGATTTACCCGCGAAAAAACTTTGTTATTGATCATTGTGCTAGTCGAGCACGCTTCGGCACGATTGGGCCAGCTCGCACCGGGGAAGTACCACACCCCCACAGAAGACCGGCGTGAAATAGTGGCATGCGACTGTGTTTCATACGGTGAGTGGGGGAGCCGGAGGCCCATTGCCTTTTCCTCACCCTTCCCAGTCCATTTCTTCTTTCCTGTCATTAATCCTTTCCAATTCCCTTACCCCATAAAAGCGGGCAGCGCATTCGCAGAGCCACTTTGCGAATGTTCACGGGCGGTGGTGATCGCTTACCATCAGGCGAACCACCAGCTCAGTTACCCGCTATGACATAAAAAAAAATCCTGGTTCGAGTACGTAATTTTAAATTGAATGGAAATTTTCGTTAGCAGTACATCACGTGCTATGCTATGAATCTCATAACAGGATGGTGTTATACGTGGGATATGTTATAATTTCACTATTAATTAAATTGATTGGTTGCAGAGTGTTTATTATTACACAAGAATATATATAGAATATATGATAGCCATATTGGAGTTCCGTAAACGTTATGTGCGAGTTTGAGTTGTTTGGAAGATATGGTAAGCGCTACCACCGCCCATGAACATTTGTAGAGGCGTTAAGTCGATTACAGACCTTACGCCTCTACTACTCTACTAATATTATACATACATATATATCTTTCTTTTTATTCAATCTTTCGTATTATATATATGCTCTGCCCTACTCCTCTCCTCTATCTAATTTCTCTCTGTACGTCTGGTTGTCTGGAAAAAATCGCTATATAGCGGTAAAACCGCAAATTGTTTATATTGTAACTTTATTAAGCTTTTTTGTAGTTTTATTGGGAGCAATAAAGAATAAATAAATATTTATTATTTATAGTTATCTATTGTTTCTTCCGTTATCAACTATCCATCTTTAAGCAAAGCACAGCGAAGTAAGTCGTATGCGCCACAGGCTTACCTTCCTGCCCTTTCGGGGAAACCGCAGCCCAGGTAAATCTAAGTGACATTGTTGTCTTATCGATAGGGGACCGTGGTTCCAATGTCGGTTAGTAACAGAACTATCTGAATTATATATCTATACTCTATATTATTATTATGAAGCTGAAGGGTTTGTTTGTTTGTTCGGTTGTGCGCTAACCAAGTCTAATACTACCTGAAAAATTTCGATTTGAAAAATTCTTTCAGTGTTAGATAGCTATAGGCTATAAGCTTTATATGTTCCACGGGTGAAGCCAAGATGAATGCTAGTCTTATTATAATGTTTCTGGGTCGTATTTTTCTACTGTCACAAAAAATATTACGTCATGTCAAAAAAATACAATATTTAACGATTTTTTTAAATATCGTTGAACAATGGACACTTATTTAACGTTCATGTTACGTGACACGCTGCACGGACAGACTAAAAGGCGACTTTTCATAATACATACAAAAATAAACCATATCGTACCATTATAGAGTTCAAAATTCAATAAACTAAAGTATTATCACAAGTACCGAAAAGCTATTCAGCGCGTACTAAGAGAAATAAACTCTACGCTCTAGCCGTAAAGATTAAAATAGTTCGAATATGTATTTATATGCAAACTTGTAATTATTGTAAATGGATCCTTATCCTTTCGTGATAAGGGTCAAAATGTAAGATGGCATTTATTGTACACTTGCATAGGATTTTCCCCAATGCGTTTTGATCATTAACAAGATAAAATGTCTCAAGAAATGACTCATTTGCAGCTTGATGTCTTAATTTCTATTGCTGTGGCCATGGAGATTCCTTATGGAATCGTATTTCAGTTTCAAAGCACTACATAGTATAAACCGGAGTCGCTTTTTCTGTCCCTATGACCCTTTGCATGCTTAAATCTTTTAAACTACGCAACAGATTTTGATGGGGTTAAATAGGTAGAGTGATTCAAGAGGATTGTTTATATCTATAATAACATCTATTAAACTGCTTCGAATTAAAGCGCGCGACGCCGCGGGCAATAACTAGTTACTTATATATATTATATAAGGTCTTATAGAAGGTTAGCATAGTCTAAAGTTTCAACTGACGGGGAGGTTAACAATCATTTGTTTTTTTTTGTGTTTGTTACCATATAGCTTTAAATGCTTTAATTAAATTAAAGCTGGTGCCTGTCATGTGGTCCCATTTAAGTTTAGTCTAGTTCTGCCAATTTGAAGGCGCTTCTGTTCTGTGTTAAAATAATTATTAAGATTTCTATTACTATATTCTGAATAAAGCATTTTCTTTATAGAAAAATATTGTAATGAATTGGGCCAGTTCGCACGCTGGGGAAGTACCACACCCCCACAGAAGACCGGCGTGAAATAGTAGTGCGAATTCTGCTGGGTTTCTTGCCATGAGTGGGAGAGAAGGAGGTATTTTTCCTATTGCTTTTCTAATCCACTCCTTCATTCCCATAGTTATGTTCCCGTCATCAACTCTTTGCTCATCCCTTGTTAAAAGCGGGTAAATCATTTGCAGAGATATTGCTTATCAGGCGAATTAAATATATCAAAGAAATAATTAATAATAATAATAAACATTTATTTGTTTAAATTGTGCTAATATAGAGTTCATGTTAATTAAAAATAATATAGTCCACACAATTCGCCAAACAATTGGCAGACAAATTTTAAATTTAAGGTACAATTTTACAATATTACTAGCATACCCGGCCACGCGTTGCTGTGGTTGAGTAATAATTAAAAATATTAAGATTATAAACGGTTGGGATAATTAATCAAAATAAAAACTATCCTATATACTAACTTAAGATAAGTTAGACCAAATTACACATAAAATGCTAAATTTCATCATAACCGGTTGAGTTGGTAAAGACTTCATTGGGAACATACATACATGACACTGGATTTTTATATATTAAGATTATTTGATTAAGATATAACATTTTTACATATTAACACTTTAAATAAGATTATATTATACAATTCATTTGAAAGACTTAATTTGAAGAGAAGATTTAATTCTAAGAGAAATTATATATAATTATATATATAATTATAGAATTTGAAAAAGAGTTATTAATGAAGCTTTTATTTCCATACATTCGTTCTATTTATTATTCGGGGGTGTGTCTGCTTCAATTTATTCCGTACGTGACGGTATTTTACAATTTATTGCGTCATACCCGTAGTCAACGGAGAGGTAACCACGCGTTTCCTCAATCCGCTAGGGACACTGAGTTTTAGTGTTTTTGGGACTGTTCCATGTGAATATATAACGTCTGTTAGTGATTGTTTCTTTGACATCATTTGAAAGATTTGCAATTAAAAGCTGTATCATTGTTTATTTTATTCAATGTTTCAATTATTTGAGCCGAAGTTAAGACTAGTAACTAATTTTGATATATTCTTACTTTGTGTGATTTTAAATTATTTTAATATTACATGACAGTATGCACCAAATTTTATACAGATACGACAACATATGTTTTCGTGTGAAAGAGTAAAAACCTTCATTCATCTATCCATCCATCCATCCTCATAAACTTTCTATTATATTGGTAAGTATATCTAAATATATATAAAAGATTTATAAATGCGTTACATTGCTGCCAGGATGCTTGTATAGTTTTTCTAAAAGATTTTTTAGAGTACGTCGATCTCATGCTATTATTAGTAGATTAAACATATAAACAGAATTACCTGCAAACAAAAAAACATGCTTTTTACAATTACCACTCGCCTTAAACCGTTTTAAGTGCAGATAAATCACTTGACCATTATTGGCATAAACCAGTTTTATCTGATAAAACTATATATAGGTACAATAGAAATTGCCCTGTATGACATTATGCATATATCATCATACATCTATATTATGTATTTTGCAATACACTGCTGATAGCACAAATTTTCATATCTGTTGATTTTAATTTTTTCATGGAAAATGTACCTCTCTTATCTAAATATGACATAGATTAGTATTGTAATAACTGGTTGATTTTGATGTGTTTTATTAGATAATTTATGTAAGTGGAAACGGATGTATTGCGTGTTTATTTTTATTGTGTATTGTACGATTAGTGGGATAAAAAGTATCTTATATCACCCCTAAGTATCCCCATCTAAGAATTATGCGTAATTCAATTGAATCCGATAATGTTTGATAGATTTGCATGTGTTTGTGGATCAGAGAATTAGCTGATTATCATAATATATGTTGGCGATTTAATTTTGCAACTCAATAATGTTATAAAGTGCTTTATCATGCTATTTTGTTTGAGTGATTTTTTTGGAATAATCACGTTCCATTTTCAACTAGGGAAAGAGAAATTCACAACAATGCTTTTTACTGGGGTGAACATTGCATTCCCCAGGGCACTTCCTTTGACCACGCAAGCGAGGCCGAAAGCTTCTAATATCCTACTAATATTATAAATGCGAAAGTTTGTAAGGATGTGTGTGTGAGTTTGTTACTCTTTCAAAAACTGCTAAATCGATTGCAATGAAATTTGTTACGTAGACAGCTGGATAACTGGAGTAACATATAGGAAACTTTTTATCTCGATATTCCTACGGGATACGAAGATACGCGGGTGAAGCCGCGCGGCGCATCTAGCAATCATATAAATAGTAAAAGTATTGCTTATTCATGTTTTACTAACATGTATTCTACATGCCATTAACACTAAATCACACGAAGGGAAACCCTCAAAATCAAAGGTCATTTACTATTAAAATACTGCGAAATAAGCGTACAGTTATTCGTATATCATGCCTTTTTCACGCAAACACTACTTGATAAAGCTTATACCAGTCAATGTACTGATATCATATCAGATACGATTAGAATGGGTTAGAAATGATAATTTAGTACGTGTCCGCTGAGTTTCACATAGTTTGTCCTTTTGACGTAAATGTTCAAATATAAGACACATTTGATAGTTTATTATGATTTCAACTTTATAAATCGTGTTACAACTAGTAGATACAGATTTTGCTTAATATTTATCCATAATTAAAGTAATAATATACATGTCACTGCGTGTAGATGCAGCTTTCTATAAGTAAAATATTTTATTAAAACGATGCAGTCGTTATTGTGTGAATCCGTAACTAATATGAAAAAAACTCAAATGTTTCCTCCTTTTAATACTAATTCAGATATGTAATAATTGTAGTGTATGTTTTTTACGTTACAGTTACAGACATAAGATTTCAAAAATCTTACAGTGTTATAATATTTATAACTGGCTTAACGTTGTTTATTATATGACATTGTACTATCGAGTTTCTTGTCGGCTCTTCTGAGTAGAAACTGCTTTCCGAACTGGTGATAAATGTTAACACTGTAAAATGACGATTCAAAAGTGCTTCCATAAGTCTAATTGAATAAATAAGCGTATGCGTTTGAGAATGAGTAACGAATATATGGAAGACTAGCTGCGCCCCGCAGTTTCACCCGCGTAAGTCCGTATCCCATAGGAATATCGGGATAAAAAGCCTTTTGTTATTCCAGTTGTCCAGCTATCTACGTACCAAATTTCATTGCAATCGGTTCAGTAGTTTTTGCGTGAAAGAGCAACAACACACATCCCTACAAAATTTCGCATTAATAATATTAGTAGGATGACAAACTTTGAAATGTTGTCGCTTAAGAACCACAGGATAGTTCTTTCATCTTTGGCATCATTGTTATGTACATATTATGTAGATCTAAAATGGAAAATTGATTTTAAAAGAGCAACTACAGAGGTTCTTGTCGGCTCTTCTCTGTAAAAACTGCTTTCCGAATCGGTGGTAAATGTTAAAGGTGTGTTATGACGATTCTATAGAGCTTTCATAAGTCTAATTGAATAAATAAATGTTTGAGTTTGAGTTTATGTTAAAAATATAATTTAAGCTACCTGATTCCAATCTGTGCAAATATAATAGCAGACATAAATACAAATATAAGTACATTTTCTAGTCTACAAAAAGGTGTAAACGATTTTGATAAGGTTTCTTCCGGGCTTCGTTCGGCCAGGCTAGAATGTTAGATAGCGTGATAAGAGGTTGATAACAGTCTCGTATGATCTACCGTTCAATAGATAATGATATGAATGTACTTGTACATGTTAATAATTTGTATGTGTGTTGAAGTGTCCCAACTAAATCACTATATCATAATCTACGCCTTTGTTTACACTGTTTCGGTACATGGTTTTACATAGAAAATAAAAATTTGAAGATTAAGACTAGACTAAGATAGGTTTTTTATTCATGCAATTGGCTTTCACATTCAATCGTGTGTAATTTTAACCACATTAATAAAAACTAAAAAAAAGGTGTGTGTGTGATTCACACACGATAGAAGTGAAACTTCAGTAAATCGTAGTATGTATATTTCTGTCTCATTCATTGCCGTCTTCATTCTACACATTTTTGTATTTGTGTCTCTCACCTGTCGTTTTTCCGTTGCATCAGGTTTGAAATCACAACGATTCTAAAGAAGTTTCACTTCAAAAAAAACGGTAATTTATGCAGAAAACTTCGTGAGTCCATCTATAGCATTACTTTTGCTAGTATGCCAATAGAATACTACAATAGTAAAGTCCCACCAGTCCCACAATATCCGTACAAAGGGTCACCCTACCCCATTCATGCCGGTTCCCAGAAGCGATACGTCACTCGTAGATAACAGAGCTCCGTGGAATGTCCACGTGGGACCGCACCGCTGAGGGCCCTACATTTTTTGTTAAAGGCCCGGTTGCGTCATCCCCTGTTGTCGAATTCTTTTGTGGGCTTTTTTATTTGCCACGTGGTTTTGTAATATTGTTAAAATGCATATTATAGCCTAGATAGTGTGTTACAATTAATTTTCTGTGATTTCGTATTGTTTTTTATAAAATTTCACATGAGAATCCTGCCTCGTGATCAAATTTTTTCTATTCTTTCAAAATTTCTCATTTATAAAGCATTTCAATGCTATGAAACTAAAAATTAAAATAACTCACACATAAATCATTGGTTGAAAGCCTGTTCGCTGTCAAATATTTGAATGTTTTATTATGTATTTAGTGCTATTTTGAAATATTATTATTCGGTATAACGTATTTTATGATACGCTACTATGATATAGGATCTCAGTTGTTTTTGGAAATGTCGGTTAAAATAAAACAAAAACCAAGCTTTCATTTCCCACTAGACGCTCGTCCCGGCTCCGCCCGGATATCAAGATTCCCGTTTTATCCCAAGGGAGCATTTAATCGGGATAAAAATCCTATCACCCAAATCAGCTCATGCCCTGTATGTATACAAAATTTCATCAAAATCCATTCACTATTTTCAGCGTGATTGACGGACAAACATAAAACAAGCAAACAAGTATGATGACATCCCGTGTAAAATGGAAGCATAAACCCAGAGGAAAACCTAAATTTATATTGCCGTACCCAATGACCTAATTCTTACGTCACAATGACGAGATCACGTGGTCTTGCGCACGATTTAGAGTGGCTAGAACATTCTAGAACACTAGACTATATAATACGTTCGATTTGTATCGCCCCATATGGTGGGAGAAGTAGTTTTTAGATAAGAAGTCACGTTAATGGTGCTTTAATTTATAGTTTAGACCTGATTAGATTATTATCGCGAGAAAAAACGCGGGGCACAACTTGTAAAATATAGTAATATAAGTTGATTTTTGACAAAAATGAAACCTTCATATATTGACCAAAGATATTAGAAAATAATTAAAATGAGACAACATAGGCAATAGAATTCAAAATGAACATGGTTCATCGAAATCAGTTCACTCAGTCAAAAGTTCTGAGGTCACAAACCCAAGATTTTTCTTAAATCGATTGAAAAGAAAGTTTATTTGACCTTTTATTTAATATTAATTCAAATTATATTCATTTCAGATAAGAATAAATGTCATTATATTGACATAAAATGTCAATTTCGTATCATTATACCGTCAGAATTTATTTATTACTGTTAAACTTGTGCGTGTTCTTATTTGTAAAAAGCCGGACTGGTAAAATTTTAGATATCAAGATTTCTTATAGGAGTCTTACGAGAAAATATTGTTTTATCTGTTCAAGACAAATTAATATTAAAAAAGCTTTAAAACGATAAAATCTATACTTCTGTGAATTCCTAAGACTAAGTTATATTTTCAAAATTAACTTGTATAAACAAGTAAAAGAAATCGATTCAGCCGTTTTATGATAATCAAAAATCTTATAATAGCAGACACAAATCATAAAGAAATAAATGAAATAATTTTTATCGATGTCTTTTATCAAACATTGTATCTCATTTAATTACTACTTATTATGTTACGTGTTTATAATCCTTGTGATAAATAATGAGAGAAAATTGTGAATGAATACATATTATGTATCAGAACCGGTGGTATATAAATTTTAATAAAATTTCATTTCTGTTGAGTTTCTTGAGGCAATATCTAGAACTAAGAAGACATGGGTACCTTGTAAGGTTCTCTCCTTAGTCTTTACGATTTATTCTAAAATATAGTTCCGAAAAGAAATAAGACTAAATTTTTGTGTAATTGAATAATACACATACATTTTATTATAACATCCAATTCGCATTTATAACAGAACTAGTTATAAAACTATAGAATGAAATAGAAACCTTACGAATATTTGTCACATAGGACGCTTCATTCAAAGCTGTGAATGAATGAATAAATGGGTTTATTGAACTACGCTATCTGCTATGTTTACGTTACGCCACGTGCTTGATAATGTATTGAACTGCTAATTTTATTTTATTTTCGTATAATCCATTGAATTTGTATAATTTGAAATTAAATTGTCATAGCTTTAATAAATGATAATATAATATTAAAAGAAAAAGACATCAAAAGTATTATAGCTAGAATTTTCACATGAGTGTCTGCATCGAAGCTACTAGATGGATAATCCGATTTAGCTCATCATCATCATCATCATCAGCCCTTAGCTATCCACTGCTGGATATACGCCTCTCGGTAGCTCTTTCATCCAATTTAGCTGTATTTCTTTAAATCGATAATCATATTATTCGAGATCGTTTTGTCAATATCTGTCGAGTGTTTTTACGTGATTGACACACATAAACAGACAAGCATAAGAAACATTATTAACGAACGTTTTAGGATCTTTAAAACATTAATATGGTATAGCAATTAAACTCAAACTTTAACACGAGCATTTATTTATTCAATAAGATATTTTGTTATTTAAAAGGAAATTAAGAATCGTCATAACAAATTTTAACATTTACCACCAAATTAAACACTACGAACGTAATCATTATCTTATAATCTTATTATTCCTATATATGTAAAAATCAATTGCTGTTCGTTAGTCTCGCTAAATCTCGGGAATGGCGGAGCCGATATTGATAATTTTGGTTTCAATGTATTCATAAAATTAAACACAATAAGAGGTTTCGCGCCAAATTGTGTCTACTTCTTTTTCTTAAATAGTACCTAACTACCAAAATTGTATATATTAAAAGCAAAATAGAAATAAGAAACAGTGAGTCAGGAAGGCTCAATTGATTATAATCGAATCGAATTAAAATCGATTTTTATTCGTAGGCTTTAATCGAACATTAATCGGAACCAGGTGCGCAGATAATAGTAATTTTTTGCCACGAGGTCCATAATTATTAAGCAATATTTTTTATTTAACTACAAGAAATTATGTATGGTTTAAGTTACGCGATAATAGCTTTTAATCCTATAAGCATATGTACGACGCTCCCTTGAAAAGAATTATCGGATAAAATTTTAAATGTTGTAATGGATTTTGATAGTTCATAAAACTTACACAATAATTAGATGACTAAGCGAATGTCCCTCGTTATTTAGATATTATAATAACGGATTTAAAACAGTCCTTCTTAAACAGCTTTTCTGAAATTTGATTTTAACACGCTTCTATTACCTTCATCTGTATGTTTGTATGCAACTGTGTCCTTTATACTTGATTTTGGTCCATTTTATTAAATTCAAACTTTGTATACATAGCAAGGATCATAATAATTCCCTGAGTTTATTTTATTATCCTTATAAGGTTCGCCAGCATTAAATATTTTCTTTACATATACAGACACTTTCGTATTTATAATATTAAGAATGTTGTATAAGTAGATACTTAGTTAAACCATAATATGAAAAATTAAAGATTCCATAATTGAACAATAATGGATAAATTTTTGATTGTGAAATATTCAAACTGAAGCCTCTGAAACTTTAGACACTCTCTGAGAATTTACTAATTTCATGAAGCGATAATTTGTCTTACGTAGGTTCCGATATACATTCATTTGTTTCGCAAATTGGAATTTGTAAACTAGATTTTCAGGTTTTGTCTGATCGTATATAGTAGTAATGATATAATAGTAATAAAACACTTGGAAAACTACAAATACCGCAATTGGAAAATCTCAATGAAATCTCATATTTAATGTAATATACATTCGACTTTCATAAAGCTTAAGTCATTCGATTCGCAATAAAGAGTTTTGAAATATGACGTAACCTCCACAGTTAAATTAATTAAAGAGGTATCGAACTGGCTGTACAAGAAATTGCCGGTGTCGTATGACTCATCGCGGAAAAAAAGTTAAAAAGAAGAAAAAAAAACGCGGCGGCGCAAAAAGGCGGGAATGCGAGACAGCAGGTGTTCCGTTCGAAGGACGAGTGCCGATGAAAGTCGTTTCGTATTTAAAAATTGGGGACCCGCTTGTGTTTTAACTAAAACATTATTGAAAATACATTTTTCAGCGGCGCGGCGACAAATTGATCTAATATAATGTTTCAATAACATATTCGTGTTTTTGCTTAACTTTATACGTTGAAATGAAATTCTAAATATAATATCGCTTTTTCCTTGCAACAGAATTAAAAAAAATATATACAAGAATTCGGAGCTAAATAGGTAAGCTTTCACCCTTAGCACCACCAGTCAAATTAGAATAAAGAGGATGTATTTCTATTTTATTAACTAATACGATATTATATCACATAGATCAACCTTTTAGGTGTTTATTAAATGATATAACATATGTTTGTCTCTGGGTCTTCAACTATTCCTAGTTTGACATAAATTAAGTAAAGTTAATTATTTAACTGATATTCGTATTTATATTATTGGTATAGTAAAAAATATGTCTTTAAAATAAGTTTTCGAGCATAATTTTCGACAGAATATTCGTAAATAAAAAAACCTTTTTGATTAAATACACTTTTTCATAGCAATTGCATTATATTTTAAAAATGATTTAAATGATTTTGTATTGTTATAAATTCGAAAGTGTCTATCATTTTTAGTAGTTCCAGATATTACTAAGTTTCTAGACACAAACAATTCTCTGATTGTTGACAGGAATCTCAGGAACATAGTAAGAAGCCAAACCGATTTATCGCGTTTAAAAAAGGGTAAAATTATTAAATGAAATGACGTGACTTATTATTAACTAGCGGTACACCCCGGCTTCGCTCGTGGTACATATAGCCTTTCTCAATAAATGAGCTATGTAACAGCGAATGAATTTTTCAAATCGGACCAGTAGTTCCTGAGATTAGTGCGTTTATTATCTTAATATATAAAAATCCAGTGATATGATGTATGTTCCCAATGTACTCTTCAACTTAAGATATATGATAGTTTTTAGTTCGATTAATTATCCCAATATTTTATAAAATAAATAATAAGTGGCCGGGTATCTAGTATTAGTATATATATCCAGTAATATAATAAATATAATGAACCATCTCTCTTTTACCGAAGACGCATTTCTTTCGTTTGTTTATTGCGGGCAAAAAAAAACAAAAAAAAAGCATATGACGTAAGCTCGCCAACCGGTCCAAATTTGACCTTGCCTTCCCGTATCATGTTAGCGCATCTTTTTGTGTGTTTGTCTGTTGAAATGATAAATATTAATATATCTACACTAATGTTTTGAAGGAAACATTTGCATTTTCGTTTGTTTGTAACGTTTTCACGCGAACATTGCTGGATTGATTTAAAAAAATTCTTATACCTCACACGACAGTGATAGTTGAACATATTGTTTGGGAAAAAAAAATTCTAAATCAATACAGCCATTGTCGAGTTTTAGCGAAACAAACGCTTGGGAGTTATAGTAAATAGCGTTCCGCCCCGGATTCGCCCGTGGTACTTAAATCGCTTATATAGAACTTAGGGATTACCAGCTTTTCTGTTTTACAACCAATTTTAAAATCTACTCAAACACGTTATTACAGTTTATATAAGATAAATAAGGCAGGCAAAACCGGGATTCAATTCAAGTATCGACTTACCTTGAACATGACCTCTTTTACTTTTTTTATAAACCGACAAAAACTTACTAAAGAAAGAGTGAAAAAACTCCAATGATGTAATGACTAAATAATCCGTAACGTTTTAAAATCAATAACGACTTTGATAATGAATCTCGGAGGCTAAAAAAATTATAAAAATATTACATTCATTAGCTACTTTTAGATAGTGAGATATTTATTTATCTGAGCATGCTTTTAAATTTAATTTGTTTCAAAAACTGTCATATGAGAAAGAAAGAAAGAAAGAAAGAAACATTTATTTGACTCCACAGAAATACAATTAAAAAAAAATACAATAAACTAAGAACAAAACAATACAATAATTAACACAAAACATCACAATAAAAAAGCTTAAACAAGAAAACAATTAAACAAAGAAAAATTAAAAAAATAAATATGTATAACTGTATATTATACCTAGTATTGGCATTTGACATTTAAAAATGTTTTTTTTTATCTATAACTGTCAAATATAGATGTCGCATGATTTGGCGCGAACGGTTCGCATTGTAACTTATTTAGGAGATCGTGATACCGGTGTCCAGTGACGCTAATTATTATTTAAATTCATCATTAATTACAATTTAGATTATGGCTATTATATCATTAACATATCAGATTGTCTGTGTAAGAGCGAGAACCATTTTGTAGAAGGTCATAAGCAGTGGTGATCTCTTACCTTCAGGTGAACCACCGGCTCATTTGCCCTATATGACATAAACAAGAAAAATTTTGAAAAACTTGAATCCTAATACGTAAAACTAAATTGCCACCAGAGGGCGCCACATTCGATTAAGTGTGACGTCACATACCCTATAACCAGCGGACACTAAAGACGCTCCTAATGATACATCATTTGTTTAGAAGTTATGAAGAATAGATGAATATAGGCACATACAAACAAACATACCGGTCAAAATCATAACCCACCTTTTTCCATAGTCGGGAAAAAAATGCATGCTACACCTTCATAGAGTCTTTTCAGAAATAATGGAACCAAATTAGTTCAATAAGAGAATCAATCATTCCCAATATAGATTTTTGTTTGCAGACTTTTTAATTAATTCCGGTCAAGCTTCGCTTTACATCAATTGCTATGACATTAAAATCTCTCACGTAATCTATTGAATGTGTGACGACCAGTGACGGCTACGATTTTGCATCCACGTCATAAGTTGAGGATTCATTTTATGTATGAACCATTGGTAGGAGCTGACTGCTGTGAATGTAGACTGAAGACTGAATCTAGATACTTATCCTTATCGCAGTTATAGATTTGAGTGTAATCTGGATAGGGTACAGCTAATCTCGGCAATTTTATAGGCATCTAATATATATCTATCACTATTGTCTTCTAATATTTAGTAGAGGTAAGTTTGTGAGTTTGTGACTATCGAGTTGTAAGGGTTAATCTCAGGATCTAATGAGTCGATTTTAAAAATTATTTTCACAATAGTAGCCACGCTATCTGTGAGTGTCATAATCTATTTTGGTTTTATCCCAAAGTAAGGAACTTATTTAATCCCGACTAATAACAGATAAACTTATAAAATGATCACATTATCATTGATCAATGATAAGTATACAAAATTTTAATTAAATTTGTCCGTTTAAACTGGGTCAATATCGAAACAAAAGGAGCTGATTACGTACAAAGTACAAACATACAGACCTGCTGGTGAAGCTCGTAAACGACTGTTCATAAAAGAAACTAAACATGGAGTTATGTCAAAAGAGTTCCTACATCAGATGAGGTTTATATAACGCCTCAGTGATTAAAATAAAGTATTTTAACTGGAATATTCCTCTTTCGAAGTCGGTTAATTGTCATCAACAGTTCACACTTGCAGTGGTACATTGACTGAATGACATTAACACACTTATACCACCGTTACAGCATGCGTAAGTAAACTTGTTAACTTTCGCTTTTAAACGTTTATTTTCATTTTAAAATATTTATTATGTGCGATACTCAGGGCCGCGTTTTCTATGCCATGCTAAGTACAGTTTCTGAAAAGATGTGAATTAATATAGGAGTTAGGTTAAAGTACTTTTGCTGGCAACAAAAAGGATTGTTGAAATAATCATTGTCGAAATAAGGTTAGCAACATTATAGTTGGATTCGTAGGCGTGGACGTATCTGTCATCATCATCATCATCAGCCCATATATGTTCCCACTGCTGGGGCACAGGATTCCTATGAAGGTTCAGGCCATAATCCACCATTGCGGTCAAGTGCGGGTTGGCACATGTCGTCGAATTCTCGGACATGCCGGTATCCCCACGATGATTTTCTTCACCGTTTCGAGCAGTGGTGATGTTACGCATGCGCAGATAAATTGAAAAATCAATTTATTTCCTTACGCTCGTCTGGTCTTGAACCTCCGACTTATCGATTTTAAAGTCCGAGGTTCTCACCACTGAGCCACCACTGCTCAACGTATCTGTACCTTATAGAAAATTCTTATCTAACTCATCACCAGCCCACACATATCCCCACTGCTGGGGCACAGGATTCCTATGAAGGTTCAGGCCATAATCCACCATTGTGGTCAAGTGCGGGTTGGCACATGTCATCGAATTCTCGGACATGCCGGTATCTTCACGATAGCCTCGTTAGTAACAGCGATGTCTTTAACATTTCAACATTGATATAAAATACTCATAGCCTGTTTCCTTATAGTTCGTTTCTTAGTAATTTGTAATTACTGAATGTGCTAGCAATTAGTTGAAGCTGATTCATTGAGGCCTTTGCATCATTGGCAATGCGATAATTTATTTTACTACTAGCTGCGCTGCGCGGTTTCACCCGCATAAGTCCGTATCCCGTAGGAATATCGGGAGAAAAAGTTGCCTATATGTTATTCCAGTTGTCTAACTGTCTACTTACCAAATTTCATTGCAATCGGTTCAGTAGTTTTTGCGTGAAAGAGCAACAAACACACACATCCTTACAAACTTTCGCATTTATAATATTAGTAGTATAGTATAAATGAATGTATTTTGTATTATTATTATTTTAAGTCCCTACTAATAAATAAATAAACAAATAACTACTTACTAATCTTAAATCTAAATAAGAAAGTAACTCTGTCTGTCTGTAACTTTAGAAATAAATTTATCTAAACAACACGCCATATCCATACAATCAATATTTTAACTAAATCGTCTAACTTGCTCTTACACAGAGTATATGTAAGGATATTATCTAATCCAGGCGATCCTAATCAGGATAATAAGATAAACTCATGAAATTATTGTATTATCACCGAGCCTTGATAAGTGTAAAGTGGGTCAAACTCGAGTTTAAAGGAATCAGTCTCAAACATACAAGTGAATCTAAAAAAAAACGTCTTAAAATACAATCATATTATACTTTAATTTTTAGTTTTATAGCATTGAAATGCTTTATAAATGAGAAATTTTGAAAGAATAGAAAAAATTCGATCACGAGGCAGGATTCGAACCTGCGTATCTTGCCTAACCGTAGCAAACCGAATCCTGCCTCGTGATCGAATTTTTTCTATTCTTTCAAAATTTCTCATATTATTCTTCTAACTTTTTTATCTGTGTGTGGACAGATCCGGGGCGAGTACCTAGTGATGATATAACAATAAGCATATCAATGTGAATTTCTGCTATCCCACAAACAGTCAGACAGATCTCGCGCTAACCAGTTGCAATATATTCTCAATAAATCTTCGATGAAAGGATGGCGTCCCCATATAATTAACTTAAACAGTTCTGTCAATGCCGAAACCATCACTACATAGTATAAAGAAAAGTCGCTTCCCGCGTCTGTATGTATGTATGGTTAGATCCTAAAAACTACACACGAGTTTTGGTGATTTCTTATAGATAGAATGATTCAAGAGGAAGTTTATATGTATAAAACATCTATTAAACTGCGAATCTAACGCGTGCGTATCCGCGGGCGATAAGCTAGTTAGTGATATTATCTTTGCGTATTCTTTCTAGAAATCATAACTGTCAACATTATAAACATTATTATAATTTACCAACATTGTTTAAATGTTGATATACTTATTTCTTTTGTTAGGTTAGATTAGGTTAAAAGGAGGTTCTAAATTCGATTGCTTTTTTTTACTTTCATTATTCGATAGCTCTGTGGCTTTTCTACCGATTGGCGATTCATTTGACCGTAACCTCCCTCCTCCCTCCCTGGGAACAGTGCCCTGTTTGTTGAATTTTACCATACTACTCACTGTATATCTTTAAGGGAGTTGACTCGTTTATCTGATACTTTAAAACTTATGCATTGTCTAGTATTTGAATGCCCTAGGTGGTCCAACTCTAGGTACAGAATGTTACGTAACATTACAAAGTCCGAGTGCATTTAATGCAGTTCAATGAGATAGAGTCGCCAAGCCGTCTCTTCACGATTTAATTGGTTTTTGCGAAGAGTAGACCAGCAATAGAGACAACTTTATCAGTTTTTTTTTATGTATGAAAAAGAAAACATCACTTAAGATGTATTTTGTATCATTTTATAGTTAGCGAAAATGAAAAATTTATTAAAGTAATAATCAATGTAGGTGGTAAAACGAGGTTCAAACTAGAACAATAATTCAGTAAAATGTTATTTAAATCTCAGAGATGTGGACTATTATATATTACTAACCAGTCTTAGTCGTACCCACGACTTCATTTTTTTTTAATTTATACTAAATTAGTAGAAAATTGCTTTGATTGACATAACATTTCGTCAATTTCATTACTGAACTGAAAATATAATGAAGCAAAAATGGTAGAAATCACCCACATGGTAACACCGAAGTGTTTTTAATGTTTTCGCAGTAAAATTATGCTTTGTATTAATACAAATAAATCATTTGTGTATGTACAATGGCAGAGATTGTGTTCATAAGCCTGATCCTGCATCCTGTGGGGTTCAATGCAGCATCTGCGCCTATATTATGTAATACTTTTTGGAGCAAATTGACAAATTTATTTTATTTATTTACGTATTTTTTGTTACTTTTCCATGTAACTTCATTATAGATTATTAAATTATATAAAAATACTGAATTCAATACTCTAGTCTTGTTTAATTGTTAAATTAAACATTCAAGGTTATTCGTAGTTTTCGATGGAAGGTCCGTCTCCGTTTCTTCACCCTTCCCAATCCAAACGTCTATACATATGGTCATGGAAAGGATTTTATATATATGGTCCTCATATATAAAATCGGACATATAAACAAAACCTTCCTTTCACCTAAGTTGGTTTAAAGAAACCTCTCTAGTTATATAATCTGTGCCCTTTCGCCTAGCAACAGCAGATGGTAATTGACATCTCTCGGGCGGTCCGAATGATTATTTCCAATTGGCATGCATCGCCTCATGAATGTCACGCTGAAAGGGCTAGGGAAACGAACCCGCGGGTCGTGACCTTGCTTGTGCGTTTCTTACTTGGTTTTATGTTTAAACTAGCTGCGCCCCGCGGTTTCACCCGCAAGTCTGTATTCCGTAGGTATATTGCCTCGCCTATATATTATTCCAGTTGTCCAGCTATCGACGTACCAAATTTATATGCAATCGGTTCAGTAGTATTTTCGTGAGAGAGTAACAAACATCCATACATACATACATCCATCCATACTTACAAACTTACTACTAATTGCCTAAGCAACGTTAATCATGGGAAATTTATTTTAAAGAATAGAAAAAATTCGATCACGGGGCGGGATTCGAACCCGCGTTTCTTGCCTAACTGTAGCAAGGGGTTTTCTATTCTTTAAAAAAATTTCCCATTTATAAAAGCATTTCAATGCTATAAAACTAAAAATTAAATAGATCTCAAAAGATGGCGTGGGGTGGTACATAAAACCGAAAGAGTAGAAGAAATTCCATTACTGAGAGAGAGCCTAGACGTTGCTATGGTTTGGCAAAAAACGTGGCTTCGAATCTCGCCTCGTGATCAAATTTTTTCTATTCTTTTAAAATTTCTCATTTATAAAGCATTTTACTGCTACGAAACTAAAAATTGAATTAGTATGTAATTATTAACTGCCCTTATGTGGTAATAATATATAGAAAACATTTCATATAAACATATTATAATTGCTTTGTTGCGACGTGAAGGGAAGACAAAGAAACACGCACACTTTTACATTTATTATTAGTAAGGACGAAATCAGAAAAGCTTTCACAGAAATATTATATACATATTTTTATTTTCTCTACCTACCCTACTTCTACTACTCTACTAGACTACTATAGTTCTGTATGCACACACAGACCTCTAAAACTACACACACGAATGTTATAAAACATAATTTAACGGTACAGGAAATAATATTTATTTCGTTCTGCAATGAAATGCCATTTTCCGTTGCTTGCGGTCGTGAGAACTGCGTTTGTAAGTGAAATATATCTACACAGTGAATTATACCCATGTTATCTTCAAATTCTGTACAATTTATATTTAATTAACAATGGTTAAATCAATGTTCTGTGGATTATAATTTAATTGTCTTTTTTTATGTCACAGTCGGCAATGGAGCTGGTGGGACGCCTGGTGGTAAGCGCTACCACCACCCATGAACATTTAGAGAGGCGTAAGGTCCATTGCAGACCTTACGCCTCTACAAATCCTTTCACAAAAAGTCTGGATTGCCGACTTTTTGGTAAGGGATTAAGAAAGGATTGGCGAGAGGAATAAAGGAAAGGACTGGGAAGGGGAAGGAAAAGGAAATGGGCCTCCGGCTCCCTCACTCACCGAACGAAACACAGCAGAATGCTATTTCACGCCGGTCTTCTGTGGGGGTGTGGTACTTCCCCGGTGCGAGCTGGCCCAATTCGTGCTGAAGCGTGCTCGAGTACCACATACAATGTGTCTGTTATTTACTATAATTTTAATCTTAACAACAAATAATGTGTAACAATGTTTTTAAAATCATTTTGTACTCGTTTTGTGTATATGTGTGTAATTAGCTGCGCCCCGCGGTTTCACCCGCGTAAGCTCGTATCCCGTAGGAATATCGGGATAAAAAGTTGCCTATAAGTTATTCCAGTTGTCCAGCTGTCTACGTACTAAATTTCATTGCAATCGGTTCAGTAGATTTTGCGTGAAAGTGCAACAAACACGCACACATCCTTACAAACTTTCGCATTTATAGTATTATTAGTAGGACTAGTGGGAAGTAGGAAGTAGGATAGTAAGTATAGTATAGTATTATAGTATACTATGATTGATTTCCAGACCGCCTCCTTGGTACAGTGGTTAACGCGTGAGCGTAGAACCGAGGGGTCCTGGGTTCGATTCCCGGTGGGGACGCACAAAAAAAAATGTCTTGGTCTGGTAGGACACAGAAGGCTGATCACCTACTTGTCCGTAAAGAAAATCGATCAGTGAAACAGATGTACATCATCTGCCCCATACCCCACTAGGGGACACGGGACTTCACTTACTTACTTATGATTGATTTAATCTGTAGTTTGCCTTTAATAACTTTGATATGTATATTCTTATTATTCAAATTGTGTTTCTTATTATTCAAATAGCCTCCTTGGCACAATGGTTAACGCGTGAGCGTAGAACCGAGGGGTCCTGGGTTCAATTCCCGGTGGGGACGCACAAAAAAAATGTCTCGGTCTGGCAGGACACAGAAGGCTGATCACCTACTTGTCCCTAAAAAAATCGATCAGTGAAACAGATGTACATCATCTGCCCCATGCCCCACTAGGGGACACGGGCCTTCATTTGTATTAGGTCTTGATTTTAAATATTTTTTTTATATTTTTGTATTAGTCATACCACTGTTGGCTTTAGTTAATAAAAAAATATATACATAGTATTTTCTTGCGTTTGGTTTTAAATTTTGTTAATGTATAGAAATTGGAACACTTTTTATTTGTCACCAATAAAATAAACACCTTATCTTATTAATTATTTATGTATATAAATATGATTTAAACGTATCTAATGTCATGTGTAAATACAAAAATTTAAATTTATTTATTCCATCATTAAGAAGGACTCTTTTCTATTTATTTTTTTAGAGAAAGGATAATCAATACATACATAACTTCTTCTTCAAAATATATATCAATGATAAGTATTTAAGTATCTAAATTATAATTAAATAATTAAATCGCTCGTGTTGTGGCCACAACACGTGGCCACTCGACGAGGAAGAGATTGTATGAAACCGATCGTGAACTTAATTTCTTCCTTACTTTGTTTTAAACAGGAAAAAAAATTGCTCAATAAATATATAAATATTTAATAAATTATTCCATATTAATATCCTATCCTACTGTCCTACTAATATTATAAATGCGAAAGTTTGTAAGGATGTTTGTATGTTCGTTGCTATTTCACGCAATAACTACTGAACCGATTGCAATGAAATTTACTACGTAGGCAGCTGGACAACTAGAATAACATATAGGCAATTTTTTATCCCGATTTTCACGGACACGGAGTTACAGCAGCTAGTCTAATATATAAAATTCTCGTGTCACAGTTTTCGTTGCCATACTCCTCCGAAACGGCTTGACCGATTCTTATGAAATTTTGTGTGCATATTGGGTATGTTTGAGAATCGGCTAACATCTATTTTTCATATCTCGAAATGATCAGAGTAAGGCAGAACAGCGTTTGCCGGGTGCAGCTAGTTTTATATAAAAGTATAAACAAATAAAACAATTAACATTGTCTCTAACTCCTTGTATACCTAAATAGTTTAATTTGAACTCACAATGATAATACTTTACGTAAGCACATCAAACACAATTGAATTATTGCGACAAACAATGCATCAGCGATATAATTTCGTAGAATTCCAAATGGCATACTAATTTCTTCACACTGCTGACACGCGCGTTCACTCATTGATAAATGCCAACTAAATATTTATTGAGTAAGGTATTCTGTTGAATGGGTATTCAGTCGAATGTTTAATCGACATTTTGAATATGATATGTACTAGTATACTTGGTTCACGTGACATTCGCTGGGATTGGCTTTGCCAAGTATTTAGTTTTAGTGCACTAGCTGTCCACCCCGGCTTCGCCCGTGGTAAATATACAGTCTATAGCGTACTTCAATAAATGGGCTATCTAACACTGAAAGAGTTTTTCAAATCGGGCCTGTAGTTCCTGAGATTAGTGCGTTCAAACAAAGAAACGCTTCAGCTTTATAACATTAGTATAGATTATGCACTTTTTATATTGTACTAGGAAGAAGGCGGTTGAGTGTTGTCTTTCTCTTTCTATCTTCTTTCAACGCGAAGAAAGAAGATAGGAAGAGAAACTGTGAAATTAGCACGATACGAACAACAGATATGGGAGGAATCATTTTATAATGAAAAAAATATTGTGACTTAATTTAAACACGTATATAAAGGCTCCGACGCGCGGTTACCCGCGGACAAGCCCACGGGCAATAACAAGTATTTATATAGCTCGTATCTTGTTCTGATGTATAAGTTATATAACTGTAAAGTTTCATTAAAACCTATTGAGTTGTTTTTACGTAAAACATATACAAACATCCATATAATCTAACAAACTTTCGCGTTTTTATGTTAGTAGGATACATCTCATAGAAACCCTCACATCTATTATATAAAGTGAAGTCTCGTGTCCCCTAATGGGGCATGGGGCAGATGATATACATCTGTTTCACTGATCGATTTCCTTTACGGACAAGTAGGTGATCAGCCTTCTGTGTCCTGCCAGACCGAGATATTTTTGCGTCCCCACCGGGAATTTAACCCAGGACCCCTCGGTTCTACGCTCACGCGTTAACCACTGTACCAAGGAGGCGGTCTACATCTATTATATAAGTGGGTAGAAATTAAGCACACTCGTTATAATAGTTCACTTAGCTTTTACTGTATACTTCAGAATGTGAAAGTGCTTTCTGTACTTAATCTCAACTTAAATACTCCTGTAAGTGAAAAATGACTTAAGCCATTAAACTCAAATAAGAGTTCTTATATTTTAATCTGTTCACTGAATTATACATGTAATTAAATATCAATATTAACCCTTTGTTTTTCAAATTAATTATGTATTTAATTAATACAAAGAGAGATCTCTAAGTAATTATGATTCATATTTTATCATTTTAATAATAAAATCGGAATGAATGATTTGTTATCATTTTATCACCTATGTTCAAATGGTGAACGCTTCACGAACGAATCTAGAAGACCTGGGTTTGATCCTTGACGTAGCGGCATCAGACTTAACACACACCCCACGGGACATGGGGCAACATAATGAAATATAATTAAAATAGTAATAATAAATAAAGTAAAAAAACTAAAAAAACTTGACTTTATACAAATTATACGTAAATTATTTAAACCTGGCGATTGTATCCTGATTATGAATGAAATAAACTAATTAAATTATTGTATTGTCACTGATCCTTGATAAGTGTACAAAGTTTGAATTAAATCTGATTGATGTGGGTCTAAGAGTCGGTTACATACAAACATACAGGTGAAGCCAACAGCTAGTTATAAACGCTATAAATTACATCAGTTTTAAATACTATATTTATTACAACAACTTAATTTCTTAGACGATAAACATTTTAAGAATGCAACAGTTACGGTTAATAACTGACTATATACGTGACCAATTGGACGATTATAAAATATAATACATTTTATGTGGATTAAAAAATTCTTTGCAGATTCTTGCGGATTCATTTTAATATGTACAGTACTAGCTTTTGCCCGCAGCTTCGTACGTAAATTCGGAGTAGATCAATGGATGTTATCTAATATATAAAATTCTCGTGTCACAGTTTTCGTTGCCATACTCCTCCGAAACGGCTTGACCGATTCCTCTGAAATTTGGTAAGCATATTGGGTAGGTCTGAGAATCGGCCAACATCTATTTTTTATCCCGATATTCCTACGGGATGCGGACTTACGCGGGTGAAACCGCGGGGCGCAGCTAGTCTAATATATAAAATTCTCGTGTCACAGTTTTCGTTGCCATACTCCTCCGAAACGGCTTGACCGATTCTTATGAAATTTTGTGCTTATCCGGTATCTATGAGAATCGGCCAACATCTATTTTTCATCCCCCTAAATGATCAGAGTAAGGTAGAACAGCGTTTTCCGGGTGCAGCTAGTTATAAATATAAAATCCTCTTGAATAACTCTATCTATTAAAAAACCTCTTCAAAATCTGTTGCTTAGTTTTTGAGATTTAAATATACATAAGAATATAGGGACAGATAAAGCGACTTTGTTTTATATTATGTTGTGTTTAGATATACTACCTTCTGGTACAGTGGTTGGGAGAAATGGTTATGACGCTAGCGGTAGTATGTTCGGTTTCTGCTTTTACGTGAAGAAAGAAATTTCGTACGTAGATAGCTGGACATTTGGAATAACATATAGGCAACTTTTTATCCCGCTATTCCTACGGGATACGGACTTACGCGGGTGAAACCGCGGGACGCAGCTAGTTCCAATTAAAAATCTATGCAAAAAACAGTTTCTTCAAACGAAAATAGAAAGTAAGTTAATGAATATATTTAAATGGAAATTTAATTGATACTTTAATGTTAACTTAAGTACTATTTAAACTGCAGTTACGTTGATCTTGAAAGGCGAATCAGACGTTCTTATTTTTTTAGCCAAGGTTAGCTGTCTAGACTTTCGAAATACCTATAAAGCTAGCACAAAAAGTGCTCGCGATTTATATACAACTGTTGCTGAGTTATCTTTCATAATATCTTCGTATAAGTTTATGAGGTAGTCCCATTGCCTTGTATAGGTAGCCTATTTAGGTAGCCTACCAGATTGAGTTAGGATCTGGTATGAAGTATTGATCTAGACATCTTTATCTTATATCTGCTTTGCGAGTAACTAGGATGTTGGAGATTTTTAAGTTCGATAAAAAATAGATTTTTTGATATGGTTTATATCTATTACTACATTAAGACTAAAAATTAGACTTATTTTACTATATTTTTTTTTACTTCGACATTTATTTATTTACTCTTAAAATTTTTAGTCTAATAATAGTGAAAATATAATAATTGCAAATGCCTCAGGGTCAGAATTCTTACCTATTACACACTTCTATACGAATAATATAAAGCTGAAAATGTTGTTTGTTTGAAGGCGCTGGTCTCAGGCACTACTGGTCCGATTTGAAAAATTATTTCCGCGTTTGATAGTCTATTTATGAAAAAAGGCATTTATGTTAACACGTGGGTGAAACCCCATGGCATGGCTAAATAAAATGCATTCCACACTTCCATTGTATATTAAAAAACACAAACGAAAAGTTATATAAAGAAACTATAAGATGTTATAGATCTTTCGTTCAAAAAATACTATTAAACACTAAGAATTTTTCAAATCGTTCCTGAAGTTAGCGCGAACAAACAAACAAACTACTACACTGCTTACTTCTTAATCTCTTATAGAATATGTGCATAACTTTTTTCTTATGGTATCAAACCCAAGGTAATAGTCATTAGAGAGGTTATTATATATAATTCGAGTAGGTTACCACGCTAACCAGATCGTCCAATCTCTACTAATATTATAAAGCTGAAGAGGTTGTTTGTTTATTTGAACGCACTAATCTAAGGAACTATTGGTCTGTTTTAAAAATTCTTTCAGTGTTAGACAGTCCTTTTATTGAAGAAAGGCGTACCACGGGCGAAGCCTGGGCGGACTGCTAGTATTCATATAAAATCTAACACAAATTTATTTTCTTATCTCATGACGTCATAAATTAGATTAACATTCTGTTCATCTGAGGAACGAAGAAGGGTGAAGCAAATATTTGCTAATCAGATCTCGATGAAATTTGCAACAGAGATAGGTTATATCCCGTTCCTTATCTACAAAATAGAGTAAAAGCACAGACTAGTGAATAGTTACTACGTAATAGTACAGTAGTACAAGTACTCTTAAGTATTCTGTGGCAATAGTAACAAGTTTTCCTCTTTATTCTAGAAATAATCAAGTAACTATTTAACAGAACGATTAAAAAACATTAAAACAAATTTCAAAAAGTAAATAAATTACGAACATAGATATAAACGTTGTATAAGTAGAAAACATTTGAACAAACTGTCCGTTGAAACAACCGTGTTAGGGGCGTTGCAAGCAACAGCGGTAATTATTTAAAATTGTAACTGTTTCTTCAAAGTTATTATAGTATCTTTATATCAAGAATTATAATAAAACCTTACCTTGAAAATACACGTGGTTAATACTGCTTACACTTTTCACTCAAGATTGTTACTTAATAGCGAAATACAGATAATGCTGTATTCGGATAATTTTCATTTTGTTTTCGAAAAAAGGTTTTACTGCCGACACGTGGTCACAGAACTGAGAATCTGAACTGGCACGGAGTAATGTTTAAAAAAATAAAACAATAGTGGCGGCGATTTCGAAAATCGAATGTTCCCGCTGGAATACGAAATAGTGACGTGTGCGTTCGGAAGGAAGTATCGATAACTTTTTTCGTATAAACGCCCGCGTGCGCGACCTCGAATGTCGCGTTATGTACTGAAGGTAAGGTATCTTTATCAAACGTAACTGACGTTTGCAGCTTAACTTTAAGAATGTAATAACATTATTCTGAGTAGTGTTGCATTTTACTGTCATATCGATTCTTTATTGCGTCAGCTTAAGTTTTTGTATGTTATAACGTTTTATGGTGTTTTAGTATGCGTTCAAGTTAATAGTATTAATGTACTGTAACGTTACAGTGTGTAACTTTTATTTATTGATTTATAGTTTAATTTTAATTAAGGCTATGATAATGTTTTTTGGATCTTCAAAATGACGCACGCACTTTCTTTGACGGAATGTGGGACATGATCGTACATTCTGGAAAATTACAACAACCTCACAGAAGATTGGTGTTGGAGCGTACGTGACTGCACCTGATTTGATTTGTAATTACCAATTATCTCTATCCAGATCAAAAAAGGGTAATATTGACCGTTATTTTCCATAAGGAAGTAGATAATCCTACTAACATTATTAACGCGAAAATTTGTAAGTATGTTTGAATGGATGATGTATGGATATTTGAAGTCTGAATTATCACTACTTTTTAACCGGGTACAGTGTACGGTACGTACGTGGGCGAGTGATGCCGCGGGTTCCAGCTAGTATATGAATATTTAGCTGACACAAAATGTTTTTTTACTAATGCACACTTGTTTGTGTAAAAGGGCATAAAATAGATAAACCTTAGTTTTATAATACAATTACATGTTTTTTTTACATAATCTAAATATATAATACGAAAACATTATTTTAAACCAATATCTTGCTATACTATTTGGATATAGCTGGATACCGGAATGGAACAAAACAAAGAATTGAATCATTCGACAGCCCTGAACGTCAAATTAGGGATATCCTGTACACTAAAGCAAATTCCTTCCTACATAATAAAGCAGTCATAATTTTACATAATACATTAATTCTATGTATACATATACGTAATATTAAGAAAAAATCCATGCATATTAGATTCATGTTGGTATAGAAGTTTCAGAGAAGTAATTATTTACTTCCAAACTGGCATTGACATTGACATTGTGAAACATCGAAGAATGCTTCCACAATGGATTGAAGGGGAGCCAGGGTAATTACTCCACGAATCTAGAGAAGCCCTTAGTACCTAACTTTATTAGGAAGTCTCAAATTGACGTGTTCCGTTGATATATATGACGACATCGTTACAATGTTAGCGGGAATGCTATGAGTGGCCTTCAATGTATTCTACAATTGAGAGAATTTGAGTCTCTTATGAATTCTTTCATTACCTTATACCGTGTATATATTTTAAACACGGAGAAAGAATGTATGGATGTATGTTTAGTGTATAAGTAACCTTTACTCCATTATCACATGAGTGACGTCAGGGGTCCCAGCTAGTGAATATATAAATCTTTATTAACATGTATTAATCATTATCATTAGCCGTTTCTGTTGCTCACTTACTACCTGAATAAATAGCCGCTCTGCTATTCGTAAGACTGTTTAATCACTATGCAAAATGTCATAAAAATTCGTCCCACCGTTCTGGTATAATTAAAATAATTGCTTGTACAACAATAATTGCGAAGTTGTTTTACACTGACCTATGACTGGTATAAGAACTTAAAGGAAAAAATAAGATTAAACGTTAAAGTCTTGTTCCTAGAGCGAATCATAATACTCAAAGTAAAAAGTAAATATTTATATGAAATTCAAACGATAACAAATGTAACTAATTGTCTTACGACAAACAAATGTTAATATCCTACGTGAAAAGGATCTGTCGTGATTAAACCATTATTAGCAATTTAAATAAAGACAGAAGAATTTAATCAATATTGGCAAGTTTGATCAATGATTCCAATATAATCAAATGTTGTTATTTTCTCCGTCCCCTTTTATATAAATTCAATTGTTTATCCATTTATTTTGAATACGATACAATTAAAATATTCCTGTTATATTAAATTATCGACATTTCTACATCACTAGCGAGCACGTAACAAGGGTGTGTCATGACGCCATTATCTCAAAGATAAAAACGCGCGTACGCGTAAATTTTATTCAAATTAATTATCTGCTAAGTTACATTAAACATTAGATTTCTTATCATTACAAGTTAAAACTCATAGTTATTTTGTTAGAATTAATTATCGATTATAAATTTACATCACTATTTTTTGACACAGTTAATAAGGTGGTGCAATAATAGTTTTAGAAATGTGTCTATTTGAAAATTAAAGAAATAGAAAAAATTTGATTGTGCTGTTAAATTATCAACATATTTAAATTTATTTTAATGCTTTTATAATAACAATAAAAATATAATAAGCATTATTAATACAGGAACAATATTAAAAATAATTTTAACAATTGCGATTTCATTTAATCCTATCCCTACTAATATTATAAACAACATATTACAAGTATGGATGGATGTTTGTAACTCACACGCGAAAACAGCTGATCGTATCTGAATGAGATTTGGTACAGAGATAGATTATAAATGAATGAATACCGCGCGAGTGAAGCCGCGCTTTACAGTTAGTATATAGAGCTGATGAGTTTATTTGAACGCGTAAATCTCAGGAAATACTATACCGATTTCGGAAATTGTTTCACCCTTGCATATTTGCGTGATCTCTAATTACTACAGGCTATATTTGTACCACGGGCGGTGCTGGGGTGGACCACTAGTATAAAAATATTGAAACAGTACAATAAAATTTTAAGAACACTAAATTAGTTATTCATCAAAATAAAATAGATTTTTATTACATATCAAATAAACACTCACAGTAATTATAACAGATCGAACAAATAATGTCAAGTTAGCTTCCACCCGCGGTGTCACTCGCACGGTGATATGATGTGTTTTATCCAGATCTGTTCAGCCGTTTTGCGTAAATAGTCTAATAAAAATCTATCAAAAATCTTTTATTTTATAATAAATGAATAATAATAAATGTGTTCTCAATTCAAAGTCCGTTAAAACCATTTCTCATGTCCGTTCGTTTTATACAAAAACCTACGGAAATGATAGATTTCATTCCGCATTGTAATTGCAATAGACTTTGATATAGTGTTATTTCCTACAGCCATTAGAAGAATATCATAATTATATCTCTCAGATACACAATTTCAACCGACTTCAAAAAATGTTATCAAGTGGTGTTGGCAGAATATCAGCGTCAGGGTCCCATTGACTCTGACATCTGCTGAGCCAAGACCCTTTTTAAGAACACAGTGCACATTTGTCTCCGTCCGGTTTTTTCCTCTGTGTGTTAATTTTTCTCTGTTTAATTGTCTTATTTTGTAATTGTCATGTATTTAATGTGTTCTTTTAATAAACTTTTAATCTATCTATCTATCTATTTTATCAATTCGACGGTATCATTTGTGTTTGTTACCTCGTAACTCATTACTGGATGAATCGATATTTATGATACTTTTTCAGTTGAAAGCTGGTGCCTCCCGTGTGGTCCCATTTTGGTGAAGACCTGACTATTTCAAGGTTTAGATTTTTGTTAAAAATATCCTACAAATATTATAAATGCAAAAGTTTTTAAAGATGTGTGTGCGTTTGTTGCTCTTTCACGCAAAAACTACTGAACCGATTGCAATGAAATTTGGTGCGTAGACAGCTGGACACCTGGAATAACATATAGGCAACTTTTTATCCCGATATTCCTACGGGATACGGACTTACGCGGGTGAAACCGTGCGCAGCTTATAAGCGGGTGACAAATATTTTATAAGTATTTGTTTGTTTCTTTTCAACACTACTCAACGGCTCAATAAATTTACATGCTATTTTAAAGTGAGATAGATTACAAATACATAGATATTTCGAGTTTCTTTTACTAGCGATATTAAAATAACTAATTAAACGGTTTAGTACAATTTGAGGTCTGGGTTATAATTGAAATGTAAACGTCAAAGTGACAACCCTACACGTGGCTAAATAAATGTCATATACGTTAAATTAGCGTATACGTATGAAAAAATTCCTAGGGCTGCCAAAATTATATTTGTTCACCGAAAACTAAATGTTTTTAAAGGCCATATTTTCATATTTATTATGCTACTATTATAAACTCGAAAATTTGTTAATATGGATGTATGGATGTATGGAAAAAACAGGTGAGTTTTTATTCGAGAACGGCAACTATGGGGTAAAAGCCTCGGGACTGTATTTTGTTTGGGTACGCGGCCGCAGCCGGGGACGGGAAACTAGTATAAAATAAATAAATAAGCTTTAGTGGCAACCCTAACTTGAATAAAGTGATAAATATTATTTCAGTATATGTATAATTAGCACTTATAAAATATATGTAAAAACAAAATATAAAGATACATAGACTGGAAGTATCTTGTAAAGTTAATCCTTACTAATATAAACTAGCTGCGCCCTGCGATTTCACCCGCGTAAGTCCGTATCCCGTAGGAATATCGGGATAAAAAGTTACCTATATGTTATTCCAGTTGTCCAGCTGTCTGCGTACCAAATTTCATTGCAATCGGTTCATTAGTTTTTGCGTGAAAGAGCATCAAACACATACACATCCTTACAAGCTTTTGCATTTATAATATTAGTAGGAAGTAGGATGTTCATGGTACGGGTATGCTCCACACCCCACAAGGGTACACGAAACTTCTTAAACTAAATTTATGACATAGATTTATCAATGGGATCTCATAATACAAGACAAGTTTAAGACATTTATACTTATGAGGACATATGTCACTTAAATGAGATCTAACTAACTTAATTATAAACTTGTTTGTTATATAAGTTTACATTTTTTACTTGGTAGTTGGGATGAAGGGATGGGAAGGGATGAAGCTGGGGCAGCTGCTGGTAATTGCTTGAGCCTTGGCAAACAGATAGGGCTGAGTTCGTGATAACAATGCCTAATATCTTAGTCTGAATTAAGATCCATTAGTTAGGTTATTCTTGGTGTGTTAGTACTTAATGAGGATTTACTTTAAGCTTAGTCTAGTCTCGATCTTTAATAGCTTGATAATCCTTAGTATTAGTTGGATCCGTCTAAGGTCTAAGTGTGTGAAAATATGACCTATATATGATAATGTAGTTATCTATATGCTAAATTTATATAAAATCGTACCAGCACTTTACGAGATTTTACAAAACAACAAAAACTAGGTCAAGTTCTACTGCGAGAGGACTCGTGTTACTAAGCGAGAGCACTAATAAATTGAAGTGCAACTGAAAAAAAATGGTCACCCATCCAAGTTACAGCCGCGCCAACGCTTGCTTAACTTCGATTTTTTATACTTTGATGTTATAAACAAAAATTGCTGCGATGCGACTCGAAAGAAAGACAAACAAACACACTTTCGCATCCTACTAATCCTACTAATATTATAAATGCGAAAGTTTGTAAGGATGTGTATGTGTTTGATGCTCTTTTACCCAAAAACTACTGAATCGATTGCAATGAAATTTGTACGTAGATAGCTGGATAACTGGAATAACATATAGTTAACTTATTATTCCGATATTCCTACGGGATACGGACCTACGCGGGTGAAACCACGGGGCGCAGCTAACTCTTCTTACTAATATTATAAATGCGAAAGTTTGTAAGGATGTGTGTGTGTTTGTTGCTCTTTCATGCAAAAACTACTGAATCGATTGCAATGAAATTTCGTAAGTAGTTAGCTGGACAACTGGAATAACATATAGGTAACTTTTTATCCCGATATTCCTACGGGATACGGACTTACGCGGGTGAAACCACGGGGCGCAGCTAGTAATGAATATATATAAAAATGATTCCCTATTTCCCTCGGTCACGTCATCACGCGTGAACGGCTGGACCGATTTCAAAAATTCTTTCACCATTAGAAAGTTGAATTTACACTCAGTAACATAGGCTATATATGTACCACTAGAGAAACCAGGGCTCAGTATCATATATTTTCTAATTATATAAAGCTCGCGAAATCAAAAAGACGTCTGTATCCTGACTGAGACTTATTTTCCATCCGAGAATCGAACCCAGGATTTCCCGGTTCAACAAGCATTTACCACTATATCAAAGAGGCAAGTGCCGGACAAAATTATCTTAAACTTATTTATTGAATAGCGACTTAACAAACTAATTGGGTCTTTTATTACACCAATAATGTTTTCATTAACACGTATTGAACCCCACTGTCTCTAATCTTGTAACTGCGGGGCGCCTTGTTATTCTATCAGGGTGTTAATAGACTGTTTGTTATATTTTTTATCATAGTTTGTGTTTATTAGATTCAAAATTCAAAGATTTCAAATTCAAATTAAATTTTTTTTAAATCAATCACTTAACCTAACCTTATAGCTAAGTACATCACGGCGGCAGTACAAATTGGTATCAAACAATTAAGGTTCAAGACAGATTCTTTGCTAGGTTACGGAGTAACCTGTATTAAAGACTAGCTGCGCCCCGCGGTTTCAACCGCGTAAGTCCGTATCACGTAGAAATATCGGGATAAAAAGTTGCCTGTATGTTATTCCAGTTGTCCAGCTGCCTACGTGCCAAATTTCATTGCAATCGGTTCAGTAGTCTTTGTGTGAAAGAGCAACAAACACACACACATCCTTACAAACTTTCGCATTTATAATATTAGTAGGACTAGTAGCATATCAGTACCTTCCCCATATCATTAATATAGTACAATGTTATTAAAACTCAAAAGATGGATGGAGGTAGTTATATAATGTTATTTGTACCATGCCTCAGCCCCCCCCCACTTACCGTACCACACAGTAACATTTCGCATACTACCTACTGTATCCGATTTTCTGTCTGTGGGTATGCTACTTTCACAACGAGCTTGTCTCATCCGTGCCGATGATACTATGCTACTGTCTTTCCAACCTGGATCCGGCCGTGTTGATACAGGATTAAAATTTTAAGTCTATTAAGATAACCATTGTCTTACAATACTTAATATATATTACTAGCGGCCCGCCGCGGCTTCGTCCATGGTATATATGGCCTAATGCCTTCCTCAATAAATAGGTTCCTGAGATTACTGCGTTCAAACAAACGAACAAACTCTTCAGCTCTATAATACTAGTATATCTATACTAGTGCTACTGGTGAAAAGTTTTTGAGTTTATCTATCACAAACACCAAAAAAAAACTTTCTTTATAATATACTTGCTGTCCCCCGCGGTTTCGCCCATAGAACATATTATTTATAGCAAACGAAAAATAATTATTTAGAACAAAAATACAACAGCGCTATCAAACTGTCAGATTAAATACAAATGCAAGGCAAAATCCGATTAAAAAAAGGATTATAAAAAACGGTTCACCCGTTACATACTTATGAGGTAACAAAGGCAAAAAATATGGTCAAATCGATTTTCCTTCTTTTTTGAAGTCGGTTGGAATATACAATCTAATTAAAAACCTCCGTGTTACCATCGGTTTAAACTGAAAGTTCTCTAGTTTTACCCAAGCATGCAAACAGAGACGATTTTAACAAACACAATCAAATTTGCGATTGGAATTTTTATGTCTTTAACCAAATCTTGAACCAACTTCATAAAACCGCTGAAAATGCAACGGCAAATACTTTTTCCATTTACGCTGCATTTTATATTTCCCCAGTATATATTTTCATAAAATCAAAGTGAGTTTTGTTTTAATTAAGTTCGCTCCACAAAATATTTCGATGCGACATTTTAAATTGAAAAGCGAGTATACTGCTAGCAATCTGTGAATCAATCGAGTCCCAAAAAATTGTACTTTTAAATTTTTATTTGAAGCCTCGTATCGGGTCACACGAGTTTATCTCAAACTCAAGTTCGGACTCAAGCTTGAGTTGGAGTTGTACGACTTCATTAATCCTGTTTAATCCTCGTTTGTTTGTTCGTACTTATATCAAGATGTAGGAAGGGCAGAGGTAAGAGGGCTAAGATCGTGTCATAGGGTTCTTTGAAAATTTTAGGGATAATAAAGTTTCGAAACATTATAATAATAAAGTATATAGTTAATCATAATTATTATTATGAATGTTTAATTGAGAAATTTTGAAAGAATAGAAAAAATTTTTTGATCACGAGGCAGGATGAGGAGGAAAAAATTTTTTCTATTCTTTCAAAATTTCTCATTTATAAAGCATTTCAATGCTATAAAACTAAAAATTAAATGTTTAATTGTTTGAATGTTCGCTACGCAAAAACGCCTGAATTTAATTTAATTTTTTCTGTATTTAAAGTAATATTATAAATGCAAGAGTGGTGAATGCATGGATATTTTAAAAATGTCACGGCAAAATGGCGGACGGAAATCAAGTTTATTTTATAAAATTTTGAACTTTTATTCTAATCCTTTATAATTAACCCTTTTCAGAGGTATTCAAACATAATCCTTCAAAAATAAATGTTCATTTTAAATGTGATTAGATGATTATTTAATCACACACACAGGTACAAAAGATTCTGGGTTTACAAAACTGTTTTGCAGTTTTTACATTATTGACGTATAACTCAAATATACAATACAAATTGAATATCATTTCAGAATATAATACAGAAATATATTTAATCATTTATTATTATACAACAGACATACTATCATGTCAATTTATTTCGTTAAACTATCATTTATCAGTCTAGGTTATAGAAACCTAGGTAATAATCTAGTTCTTATGAGCCTATAGGTTAGAACTGAATCAAAGCTGTATGCACTAACGTTCCGCAGGACTCCAATTATCTAATTTAACTGAATAGTGTCACTGTGAGATACCTATATA
>NC_052123.1:550300-561292 GCF_012273895.1 Zerene cesonia | reverse complement strand
ACAGATTCGAAATTCAAATGTAATATTTTTTTATAATTAAGTGTAACAGTATTTATGGCCAGACTAAGTATACTGCTTGCGCCTGGTTCGGTTCCTGATGGAGTAATAAATAGGTAATCTACACAAATATGGTAAAGAGGAAACCTTTGTATGTTTGTAACGTTTTAGCGCAAAAACTGCTGGACCGATTTCGAAAATTCTCATGCCTTTGAAAAGCTGCTTCACTGAGTGGCATAGGCTATTAAGTACCACAGGCGATGCCAGCGTGAAGAGCATCTTATTAATAACTAGCAGTTCATCCCGGCTTCGCCCGTGGTACATATATAACCTATGCCACTAAGAAGTTGTAGCTTTCTAATGGTGAAAAAATTTTTAAAATCAGCAGCCCAGCAGTTTTGACTTTATCCATCACAAACAAACAAACTGGACAGGACTACAAATTCTTTCTCTTTATAATCTATATATATAAAATTCTCGTGTCACAGTTTTCGTTGCCAAACTCCTCCGAAACGGCTTGACCGATTCCTCTGAAATTTGGTAAGCATATTGGGTAGGTCTGAGAATCGGCCAACATCTATTTTTTATCCCGATATTCCTACGGGATACGGACTTACGCGGGTGAAACCGCGGGGCGCAGCTAGTATTAGTATAGATAATGAAATAACGACTGCATAAAAACTTTTTCAGATTTGTGTAATTTCTCCTAATATCACACGAATTAATCATTCCTTGGAATAAACTGATAAATTTAATAAAAATTTACCTCTTATAACACTATACAATAATTTATATTTTCTATTTGCTATATTTATTTAAAGACGAAATTTTCATCATATTATTGTAATATAAATTTTGTATGTTTTTATCACGATGATCACGCCAAAATCAAGTGAACAGTTTGAGACGTATTTTTAATTAGGCAAAATTTAGCTTAATTGGTCATTCAACTCGGGCGAAGCCGGGGATCATTATAACTTAATCGTCATTTCATCAAATCGTATGTTTGTACCTCTTAATTATAATACGAGAAAATAATGAAATGATCATTTAAAATGCCATCAAATATTTTTAAAATATATTATCTCCATCATCATCATCATATTACATCTATATATATAGTGATTCGTATGTTTGTAATTCAACCAGAACAATAGTATCAATTTGAGTAAAATTTAACACAAAGATATAAGCTGAAAGCCTAAGCTAATTCAGTATCCGCTTAAATAAAACTTATGTTTTATCCTCCCCAAGTAAATAAGAAATCTATCATAAATTAGGTAAACTTAAAAACTTCAATTAATAAATCTATCTATCTACCTCTATATATCTCTATCCTATGTACCTATAGAAAAAACGTGTTTAAATACTTCAATGTGTCATCAGCATCCATCGGCACCTTTTCTACATCCTCCCCAATTCCTTCTTTCCAGTCGTCGATCCTTTCCTTATCCCTATCCCCTTAATAGCGGGTAGCGCATTCGCAGAGGCACTACTAATGTTCATGGGCGGTTACCATCAGGCTGACCATCAGCTCAGTTGCCCGATATGACATAAAAAAAAGATATAAAGTCATTGCAAAAAATTGACAAGTAGTTATCGTTTAATTTTAAATTTTAGTTTTATAGCATTGAATTGCTTTATAATTGAGAAATTTTGAAAGTCTAGAAAAAATTTTGATCACGAGGCGGGATTCGGACCCGCGTTTCTTGCTTAACCGTAGCAACGCCTAGCCCCTCGGCCACTCGTTAGGCAAGAAACGTGGGTTCGAGTCCCGCCTCGTGATCAAATTTTTTCTATTCTTTCAAAATTTCTGAAATAGTTATCGTATTCTTAAAATGATAAAAACACACACACATGTAATAAAACATGTTTTAAAACCGTCAAAAGTTGTTTAAAATCTGATGATTTTTTTCCATAATCGCCCACCATTCGATCGAAGCGATGTTAATCCGCAATTATCTAGTATATTCTGTTTTAGTGGTAACGGACCACACTAGGTGATTTTAAAGACATTAAATTTATTTATTTTTCGCAGTGTTTAAATAGGTTTTTAGTGTTGTTTAAAACTGATTGGTATTTCTATTATTTTGCAATACTTACATATTTCAGAATTGGTATTTGATATAATTACATTCTCATCTATTTAATTAATTAATTCTTGATTTAAGTTAATTTTACTACATGCATTCCATTAAAAAAAATAATATTTATCAGCATAAATTCATTACCCATGGAATCAGCAATTCATTGGATTATCTTTAATAACATCCATTATCATCATTATAGAGACATTGATTATCTCGAATCTTTCAACAATTTGGTAAGTTAGTTGAACTGATGATGGAAAGCAAACATTTGAATACTCTAGCTATGCTCCGTGGATTCACTCGCGTTGTTTCTTTTGATATTCCCCACTTACCTCACAGATTACTCATCTCACGCATTATTTCAACAACAAACTGGACTCTTCCTCCATTTTTAACGTTTCATGTATTTCACAAAAATAAATTATGTCACATTAGGATTTTAAAGTAATAATTTTTAGTATGCGACCTAACTATGGACACAGTATTTACAAATTGCGTACATACATTATATATTTAACTTTACAACTGCCGCAATAACAACATTTATAATTATTAACCGCAATAAAATTATACGCTATAGAGAAAAAAACACGACAACAATTGTAATTACAACAGAACCTTGAAATAAGTCATAGAACTTTAGTATGTCACATATTAATACCTAGTAATCGTACTGCGCATAACCTAGAATCTTGATCAATTGCTACACAGCATACTATGTACAATTTGGCTAGATGCGACGTAATATAACCTATTGATACATTTAGGAATAGATATTGTGTAATTGAATCGGCATTCCCTAAAGTAACGTGGGATCTTTATTTGCTGCGTATTATCTTAGTTATAGACTTTGCAAAACTTTTTTTCAATTACAATTGAAACATACGCATATTACAAAAGTTCGTTTCTATTAATTTTCTATTAACTTCAAAAAATAGGTTATAAATTCGACGGTTTTTTGTGTTGTCACCTCATAAATATCTTGATGAATATCATTTGTTTTGTCTCTGAAAGCTGGTGCCAGTCATCACATTTAAACTTGCTATATTTTTGGCAACTTGAAGTCGTTTTGTGTTTCGTTAAAATGTACATGTAAAGAACACATATTAATTAAACAGTGACGCAGTGTAAGCGTATTCCGAGTGGTTAAATGTCGTAGTAAATGTAAAAACCGTTAGATTATATTGTAACACATTTGTTCGTAACTTATAGATAACTTCTAACGGTGATACTTATGTATTTATTAACTTTATTCAGACGGCGACACTTATCAAATCAATAGCGAAAAAACGAAATTGTGGATTATAGCGCCACAACGTATAAAAAATTTCTTCCTATAACACTTCTATATCAACCATTACAATAATTGCGTCGCAAATGAATTCAAAGAAGCACAATCGCTTTAGATTCCACAAATATCACACCAATTATTTAATCTCACCACGTGTTACTTATCGTGTATAAAAAATCTGATTACTACGATGTCATTCATATGATTCAGCGGAAGCGGCTGTGGATCGGCGACGACTTGTGACGTGCGCTTGCGCATGTCCAATTGAGAGTACAATTAAACGCGCAACTTTGTATTGGGAAACTATTTGAATATGACACTACGCTTTATTTAATTCGCAAATATTGAAATGCGGTTATTGCATTGTCATATGATTGTAAAAATTTATTTTTATGAATGAATGAGTTAAAAGTGGATGTTGAATTTTTATTTATTAGTTTATCTCTCTTTATATTATAATATCAATTATAAAGAGAAAGTATTTGTAAGTATGTTTGAAATGTTTTCACACAGAAACTACTAAAATTATTTAAAAATGTTTTCACAATTAGAAAGCTGCAACTTCCCTAACTGATATAGGCTATATATGTACCATGAGTGAGGCCGGGACGAATACCTAATCTAATAACATTTTTTTATTTGATTTTCAACATTTGTACAATGTATTTTGTGAAATATCACTTAATTATTAAATATTAAATCGATATTTACATTTATATGAAAATTTTTATTATTTCAATTTGTATGAGACTCCAGCTTGCGTAATTCCCTCCACATATTACATTACAGTATGGTCTGTTTCTTATCTAATGCATGCCGGTGTCACTCCAGACAAAAACAAAATATAATCACGCTTTCCTTTACAGGGTTTGCATACGGTTCAAATAATTAAAAAGTTCTAAGTATTGTCAATAAAATAATTATTGACAATACTTAGAACTCTAGATAGATAGATATCTCGTCATATTATGATAAATTTCACTTTTTATGCTCATCATCCCATTGTTTAGACTTATTGCTAGACCGCCTCCTTGGTACAGTGGTTAACGCGTGAACGTAGAACCGAGGGGTTCTGGATTCAATTCCCGGTGGGGACGCACAAAAAAAATGTCTCGGTCTGGCAGGACACAGAAGGATGATCACCTACTTGTCCGTAAAGGAAATCGATCAGTGAAACATATGTACATCATCGGCCCCATACCCCACTAGGGGACACGGGACATCACTTTTATCCTATTGTTTAGAAAATCTGAGTCTCAGGTTTTCAATTCTTCACTAATAACATTTGAGTCAACGATGAGACGTCGGTGGGACGGACATCTTTTTTGTAGAAAATATTATCAATTACGTTATTTTATCAATAGTTAAAAATTAATTGAAAAAATCGTCCGAATGAATTCAAATAAGTAATTAAAACATCAAACAAATTACATACGTAAAAACATTTTTACATTTTATTTCTTATCAATTGAAATATTTCAAATTCTACACACAATAAAACGAAAATATGATACTACTTAAAACTAGATTGGGATAGTGAAAGCTAGACATAACAACTACTAAAAGTCAGGTGGCGAGAATGCTCATCTTATGAATCACTATTCCGATTAATTGGTTAACATGATGAAACTTTAGCGCATGTGTAGCTGGGCTGTTCCCGTTATTTAATTATAGACATATGGAGTTCAATTTAGTGTTTTCCTTAAACATGGTTGTTTTATTATTATGTCCATATATTTATTTATTGATTATATTATTTATGAATTAACATGTTTTAATCGTGTTGATCAGGATTTTTTTTTCATAAAATAAACAATATACTGTTCAAACAATTCGTATTTGTAAGAAGGCATTTATCACATAAAGGTTATTGATCCTATATTTAGCTGGATTGTATTGCAATTGTTAATAATTACTTATGTACCAAACATACACCTAAAAAAACTTGTTATGTTTAAAGTTTTCTCTTATAATTATAACTATTTTTAAATCTTTTTTTGTATAATCAAATTTTCTAGGAATCAGGTCAGCGATGAAATGATGAAATCTTTTATCATTTTACTACTAAACTATGTATCGAAAATTAAATAATGATTCATAGTTTTATTATCTGTCCATTTGAGTGAGACTATAATTTTAGACATTATTTTTATTCGTTTTATTATAACGAGAAGGTATCGTAGAATTAAAAAAAGATAAAAAAATAACTTGATTTAAAAAGAAAAACTTATAGTTGTTTTTAAAATAATTCAATACACAAAATGTGGCCAATGAAATGACGCACAAAAACAGGGAAGCGCACACAGCAAAAAACACAATATTGCGTATTCACAAATTTTTTCCTTAATTCATTAACTCAACAATTCCATACAAGCACTGATGGGAAACTTATTTCTGTATTGTCGATGAAAACGCTATCCCAAGTGAAGTTTAATTGAACGACTCTTTGAATTTCAGTACAATTTACAAAATGTAGTAGAAAAATCGCCCCGTGTAGCACAACACGATCGCAGCATATATAAGAGTAAAATCTGTCACCTTACTTATTCCGTTTAGAACCATTATTGAGATAACAGCTCTAAGTGTTGTGTGATAAGGTAAGACGGACGTGATAAGAAACTTATTCATTCACGTCTTTTTCATTGTCTTAATCATTTATTGGTATTCGGGTTATTTGAAGAAAATTCATCCATTTGTGGGCGTCGATAAAATATATTCGGCTTTCTGCGAATTTTATTTTGAACGCGGGTTTTAAGTGAGTTGTTTCTCTTATATTTTAACTAAAAGCTTAATCTGAATAAGAATATAATAAAGTGAGTCGTATTTTTGGAAATGTGACGTAAAAATTCTTTTTTTTCGTTCACTAAAAATGTAATTTTAAATGTACATTTTCAACCGACATTCCGAAGAATTAAGAGATTCTCAATTTGAATGTATTTTTTGGTTTTATTACGCTTTTTACTCGATAATTCCGCGGGTTTTCAACAGTTTGACGTGATTGTTTTTGTGTTTTATAGGAAATTGTTGTTATTTCGTCCCATTTTTATAATATTATACAATCTGGAGTGGTACCTCTTTCGTGACAACGGTTATTATTTTTGAAAGGAGATATATTTCAAATAAATGTCAAATCAAACCTTAATAATTCAAATTATTAAAATGAGCGTTAATTTTATTATTTGTTGTAGTTAAATTAAAATTGAGAGGACAATTAATTAATTATATATACATAATCATAAGCCTAAGCTTAAAATAATGTAACTTATATAAACTTATGTGTGAACAATGTTATACACTTTCCCTAAAGAAACTAAGTTATAACATTTTACGTGTAGTTTTCAACTTTAATTGTACTAGCTGTACCATAAAAATAGTATCACAATAATGCCAGCAGTTACTTAGATCCCAAACCAAATTACCTACATTATTTTATTCAATAAATATTAATATTAAAATATCTATATTATTTTATTCAATACGTCATATTTAGTTCGGCTCGTACGGTTCATTATCAAATTAATTTTACACCAACACAACATTTTTTCTAATCTTTCAGTTATCTTTTTAGATTTATTCAACACCCCCGCATATTTCTGGGTTTTACTGAATACAAAGTACTTTACGTCAATCCTGGTTATTTATACTTACTGATAAATACATCTCATAAATTCGTTCCGTTGCGACGCGAAAAAAGATAAATAAACAAACACACTCTCACATTGAATATTAATAAGGATTTTTGTAATATATGACATTAGAGATGCTTATTTAATTTCGTTATAAATATATATCTTTAACAGACGTTGTAGAAAATATCAGAGTTACTGTTTCTTTATTCAAACAGACAAATTTAAATCAACATTGTAACAGTTCTTTTTGACATTATATATTAGATATTAATAAAAAAAATTATAAAAATTGAAATATGTTTTGTATGGAATATTTTCTTTTAAACTAGTCTTAAATTTATATTTACTTGTTTCTCTAATGTTTACGTAGTAACGGATCAATAGCTGTTTAAAAATGCTTTAAATCTAAACGACATATTTTTACTATTCTGACCCCCGGTTTTATCTGTGTTCTATATTGTTGATATATAGCGTTACACAATAAACGGGCTATTTAAAACTGAAAGAAGTTCTCGATATTAACGCGATCAAACAAACAAATTCAATAGAAAAATAAAAATAAAAATAAAAATGAAAAATCGGATATTTATTATTACATGTTAAAAATAGAAATATCAATGATTTTTCTTCAGAAAGAAAGTATGTCCTAGACTCCCATCCTTTTGAAAGGAAAGAAAGACGAAAATCATGCTTCACTACATAGTATAAAGCAAAGCAAAGTCGCTTCCCGCGTCTGTCCCTATGTAGGTATGCTTAAATCTTTAAAACTACGCAACAGATTTTGATGGAGTTTTTATAATAGATAGTGATTCAAGAGGAACGTTGATTTGTATGATAACATCCATTAAACTACGACGAAATTAACACGTGCAAAGAAGCAGGGAAAAGCTAGTTTCAGATAAAATTCCGTCAAAATGAGTCCATTGATTGCAAGAGCTTGCGTACTCTTTTATTATAGGCGACAGGCGTCATCTTACATTAAACGATGATGCCTCTCTTATTAACTGCCTATAATATGCCTATATAATTAAATCTAGGGTAAATAAGAAATAGATTCTGTCATAAACAATGTTGTGTTAATCCTCTTTAATATTTAATTTAATACTTATCCATTACGAACATTTTCCAAAGTTACAAATCGTTTGTCTTCGGAATAAAAGAAATATCTACTTGCATATATGTATAACCAACCGATTTCTAAAAAAGGATTCTCAATTTAAATGTTTATTTATGTTTGTTACCTCGTCTCTTTCGACTAGGTGAACATCGTTTGATGATATATTTTTATTTGAATATGGTACCTTCTAGTACTATTTAAATTTAGTCTAATTCTGACAAATCGAAGGTTAATTTTACAAAGGAAATTTAATTAGTTTAATTTTTTTTTTTTAATTTTTTAATTGGTTATTAAAATTGATTGTTTCGCGAAATTATATAATTAAAATATAATATTTATGTGTATATTAAAGTATACTTATCCTCAAAAAGTGTACGAAAAGGTAATATCATAAAAATTGATGCCGCCGCTTTCGGGTTGCAAATTGTCTAACTAACCCAATTAATTTTATATCAAAAATTGCCCTACTAACAACAAATGTGTATAATTAACTTGTAGTATAATTATATTATAAAATATAACGATAACAACGCGTTTATACTATGTTTTCATTGTAAATATTCGTTTAATGATATTTTTATAAGATAACCATTTATTTGATAAGATTTTCTGTGGTTACAATATTTATTTCTATTGTTACTTAATGGATGATAATTAATCAGAATAAAATGTTTAAAAAAACAATTTAATAAGAAACTAAACCATTTTCCAATTGGCAGAACTAGACTCGATTTAAATGAGACAATATTCCATGTTGGCTTTAAATAAAAACAAACATTATAATCCCTTCAAAGAGGTACCAAAGTCCAAACATATAAATACAATAGAATTTCTTCTTCTTCCTCTATTTGAAATCTTTTCATAAATAGTATTTAATTCATTGCTTCGTGTAAAAAAATATGTAAATTATCAAATACATTATTCAAATATAATATCGTTTTTTATAAACTATATGAATTATTCTAAGGCATTTTACAAAAATCATAAAAAGTCTATAGTATGAACACAATTTCTTACTAAAATTGGCTGAAACAAATGGGAGATTATTCTATTATTAATAGCCTACATTCTCATTTTTTCACAGAATAATACTCAAGCGCGCCATCTGGTATCGAATAGAAGATGTTGAATTTAGTATCGCTACTCGTCGCCGCGGCGCTGGTGTCGCTCCATTGTAGCTACGAAGCGAACGCTGCTATAGAACACCCCAAGATTATCGTGTCTAATAATTTAGAGCCAAACAGTAAGTTATTTTTTCTATAAATAGTATTAGGTATACATGTAAAATTTGATATTTATTTTAAATAGTTTTTTTCTAATAGTAGTTTTTTTCTAGTAGGTAGTTGGTGAATGTTTCTTTCATGCGAAACCTGCTGGATGTATTTTGATGATACTTTGCATTGATAGTTTATATAAAGCAGGAAATCTATAGAAATACTAGTGTTTCCTGTAGTTTCGTCCACGGGTGAATCGGCGCGATACAAAATAAAATTTATCATTAACCTTCAAATAAATAACCGCCACTATTTGTCAACTTTGTATGTAATTTAATTGGCGACTGTGAAATGTGAACATAGATAATAAATATATATCTTATGCGGTATAAACTAGTTAAGCACCCAGTTTTAGCCGGGTTTCCAAAATTCTAAAATGTCCCATACAAATTCATTTACTTATTATTTTAATGCGTTCAAATTTCCGGCAGTACTATATATTTCGAATTTATTCACTTTTTGTTGCTGTAAGAATGATTCATTCATCATAATATTTATTCCTAAATTAAAAATAATTTATCGCAAACATATCAGACTGAACCCAGTAGCTAAATCGTGTTAAATCTGGTAAACAGTCTGTATTTTTCAATCACTTCCTCTTTTGCTTATTTCGAACCTATTTGTAATACCACAGATAACATTATAATGTTTATACTAACAGATCATTATGCAAATAGAAATGAATTAAAATAAGAAATACATCTGTATTAATTTCCAAATTATAAGTGCTTCAATGAAATTTCATCCTACACTAATAAATTTGATATTTTCCTCAATGTATCCGCATGTTCATACATTCAAATTATATTAAAAAGAAATAAACAAATTTATGTATATGGGTTACTTCGTACGGACGGAAAATGTGAGTTTTGAATTGCATGATTTCCGCTGCTTATGAATACCAACTGAATAAAGGATACATAATATATATTCAAGTTTTAATACACCATGATACACTATGGAGATATAAAAGACTACAGAGTTTGCCGGCTCTTCTATGTAGAAGCTGCTTTCCGAACCGGTGGTACATATCAAAACTGTGGCATGACGATTCAAAAGAGCTTCTTTAAGAAGTCCTATTGAATAAATAAATAAGCATACATGCAATTTGAAATTATAGAGTATAAATAACTACATTTTGTTAGCGAGAACAGTATTTTCCATGGTTTTTTTAACCTACGCTTCATCTTGCCATTAACCTATAAAACTTATATGCACTATATAGCAAATTCTAATTTATAACGTGTGACCTAAGCCACAATAGATTAATAGATTAACAGACAATAATTAAGTGTATTTTTTGTACAACAATTGATGAATGATGATATTCTATTAACATTTTATTATGTTTCAATGACGCTCGGACGACAAAGTAGGCCAGCATTCGCTGTCCTTGGTAACCCATCTAAATCGTTATCGCATCATAAATCCTGCTTTCCAAAATTCGCATACAGAGTATCTGAAAATAAAACATTAAGTGCTAAGATAAGCAGCTCTATAAACAATTTGGGTGTGAAGTTTTTTTGCCAATTTTACTTTCTAATCCGCGCAGACGGATACGATTCGAATTTATTCACCAGATGTTCAGATTATA
>NC_052123.1:540929-549300 GCF_012273895.1 Zerene cesonia | reverse complement strand
ATACCTAGTTTTATACAAAACATCGCACTTAGTAATTATAATTTGACTAGCTGTTTGCCGCTCGTACGCCCAATATAGCTAATCCCATCGGTTAATAGCATTACGTAGCATTTGAAAACATTTATAAGTTTTAATGATCGAAGTTGATTGATCGATTGATTGAAAAATACCTAACTTTGCAGTAGAATATCACCTATACTAGTGATATTGATAATTTTTTTTGTTTTTTACGTGTGCATGGGCCGATCCAGGGGGTGGGTCATGGGAATGATTTCTATGTGTTCATAGTATAGTTCTTAAAATATCTAGGTACACTTGCTTAGTATAAGGCAGACACTAAAGCACAGTACTTATATTTACTAATTAAATGCCTAATTTTGCTATAACTTCTGTGACCTGAATACGAAGAGGTGATATCCCCCCCCCTCCCCGGCGTCAAATCTAGATCCATAATTTGATTCATTATGTGGTGTTTAAATGATCTTTCGAACTAAATTATGAACATAGCCATTAATTGTACCTGTGCTCTCAATTGATTTTAAATATTGTCATAATTATCGGCCGAGATTCAATTAATAATTATCATATATTAGTTTTTATTCCGTGATCATTCATTAATGTATTATCCAATATCCATCTCTTTAGAAAAGAACAAATAACAAACAATAAAAAAATAAAAGATCCGTTTAGATTACGTATAATTATATTGATTTCATTTCATTGATAAAAAGCAGTTATCATATTGTAAATCTGTTTATTTCCAGGCCTTCCAGCCCCACGCCGTCGTTTACTCCGCGAGTACCTAACTGTCTCTGAGCCGCCGCCAGCAACTGTCAAGCACGTGGCGGGAACCCCGTTGGTGCTGCCCTGTGTTGCGTATGGCAAACCTGCGCCTTCAATATCGTGGCTGAAAAATGGCGTCCCTGTATCCGATGTAAGTAGTTTGAATTGTGTATTTTATGTATGGTATAACCTGTAATATTAACACGGCTCTTAAATATTATTCAATTTTAAAATAAAAGTCGCAACAATACATTGATTTAATAAGCCATTTTTTAACAAAAGCTTATTAATAACCAATCGAATGATTACTTTTATATTCATGTGCAGTTACCTATCGAAAAATGTACAATATTCGAAGATTAATGCAATCCTAGACATTTTTATAAATTTCGAACTTTGTCACGAGCAAATCCTTCTTACATATTGTTTTATTTTTGCTTCGGTTGTGATTCAATAACTTTGGAATCAATAAAAAATAATATTGGTATTATTCGCGATTGACAATTAAAGGTCTTTTTTTTCAAAATTTTGCGCCTGATGAAAAGTAAAAGCAAATCTGAGTTTACGCAGTTCGAGGCTCTATGTCTCTATTGTTTTTGGTAAGGAGTGACAGAGGAAACATGCAACACTAAGGCAATTCCCACGTTCCAAACGCCTCAAGCACCGAAAATGTATTACTGTAATATTTATTCATTTAGATTTTAAATGACTCATAACAAACTATAATAAATGTTCATCCCACCTGCGTCGTCAGTTTAATTGTATAGTACAATTCATTATTCATTTATAAATTTATGAGATATTAATCTTATTCAAGGTTTATTTATCACTAGCTTTTGTCCGCAGCTTCGCACGCGTTAATTTCGGAGAAGTTTAATAGATATTATTATACATAAACCTTTCTCTTGTATCACTCTATTCATTAAAAAAATCTGCATCAAAATCCGTTGCGTAGTTTTAAAGATTTAAGCATATATATGGATATAGGGCCAACGCAATCGACTTTATTTTGTACTATGTAGTGATAAAAGATTAGATTTTTTTAAGTTAAATACATTGTTTTAGTTGCTTCCAAAATGAACTTAAGACTTTTTCTTTATTTGATCAAGATCACATCAACATATGTATTAAATATCAAAAGTATACTTTTTCACTACAATGAAAAATGTCTGTGTTTATTTTAGTTTAAATATTCTTGAAATACATATAAGTCCCATTTGAATTCAAATTATTTCCACTTGAATGCAGTTTACTTTGCTCTAATACCTCGGTTTGTTAGCCATCCATATAATAAGTTATTTTGCATGATATTCATTTGTTTATGATAAAATATTCGAAAAATATTTATGAAAATATTCAACTATATTGCATATTTTTGTATATGTTTAAGAAACAATTGACAAATAGTTTTTAGTAGTAATTTAAAAATATTTCGCGTTTGCTCGAACCATAATCTACTTTTCCAAATCACATGTTATTCGAAGTTTAATCATCATCATTATCATCATTATCAGCCCATGTATTATGTTCCCACTGCTTGGACACAGGCCTCTTATGAGGGTTCAGGTCATAATCCACTACACTGGCCAAGTGCGGACTGGCAGATGTCACATATTGTCGAACTTTTGATTCTTCGACATGCCGGTTTTCTCACAATGTTTTCCTGCACCGTTTCGAGACGAGTTTTTGTAAATAATGCGCAGATAAATTGAAAAATCAATTTATTTCTTGCACGCTCGTCCAGTCTCGAATCCCCGACTTTTCGTTTGAAGTCCAAAGTTCTAACCACTAAATCACCACTGATTAATACTATACACTGATTGTTTTTATTATGCTTATAGTTTGAAGAGGATTCCAATGAGGTCTTCGCAGTACACCCGTCGAGTATCGCTCGGATTATAAGCAAGTTGGTGGTACCGTCAGCATCTAACGGCGATGTGTTTACATGCGTCGCCAGCTCTGGTGTCATTGAAAAAACTGCTTCATCAACTGTTTATACTGAAGAAGGTATAGTAATTTTATAATATAGATTTATATAATGGTTGGGCTTTCTGCTCGTGGATTTGTTCGCGTAGTGAAAGAAGAAGATAGGTGTAAGGTTTTAACAGCATAGTTACAGTACATTGGGATTTCATCCAAATCGACACAGTAGTTCCTGAGTTTAAGCAAACAAACTCTTTAGCTTAGGAAGTAGTTATATTAGAATAGATTTGTGTAATATAAATTAAAAAGAACGTGTGGACAACTATTATTATCGAACTTTTTTATTAGCTTCACCTTTACGATTGTATGTAATCGACTCCTTTTTGACGATTCGAGAGTGCGAAGAGATCTACTTTATTAAATAAATAAATGTTTGAGTTTGAGTTTAGACTTGTTTTTCACGCACTTTGAACGGACAAATTTGATTTAAACTTCATATACTTATCTAGGATCTGCAATTAAAAGCGTGTTTTTTTTAGTTTTTTAAACTGTAAATACAATTAAAAAATATATCTTACTAGCTGCGCCCCACGGTTTCACCCGCGTAAGTCGGTATCCCGTAGGAATATCGGGATAAAAAGTTGCCAATATGTTATTCCAGTTGTCCAGCTATCTACGTATCCAAATTCATTGCAATTGGATCAGTAATTTTTGCGTGAAAGAGCAAGAAACACACACACATCCTTACAAACTTTCGCATTTATAATATTAGTAGGATCAGTAGGAAGTAGCATTGTAATACTTAGAGCCAAACCAGCCATGCATTATATTCTAAATAGAAAATTTGCTATAAATTTCCACCAGGCGTAACGAATTCTTATCAATTCCAGTGCAAGATGATGTCCTCAGTTTACCTGCGGAGCCGGTGATCACCGCATCGTACGGTGATGTGCTGCAGGTGATGGGCAGCAGTGTGACCCTACCATGCAGGACGTACAGTGCTACTGACTCTAAGTTGTACTGGATTGATAATAATGGCAACCCTGTGTACGAAAATCAACGGTTTAAGGTAACTTTTAATATTTTAAAAAGACTTTTTTGGACTTTGTTATATCTGAACTTTCGATTAGATGAACCGATTTTGATGATCCTTTTTTATTTGAAAGCTGGTGCCTTCTGTGTGCCCTCATTTGAATTAGTTTGGTTCTAACATATTGAAGGCGGGTTGAATATTTGTTTAAATAATTGTGTGATGTTTTTAGATTTTTTTTTGTTTTGACTTGTATTTTTTTTTTCTATAATTACACTTGGCCAATAAAATAATTTTTATACCAACCGTTTTTAAATTGTTTAAATCATTTGTTATTTTGTGGCAATTTATTTATATAACATGCTGTTACACAGTTAAAACTTAAAGCAAAAAAGTTCACCTATATTAATGTATGCTATTAAGTTTATATCATCCTTCTCTAATCTACATTTCTTATCGTAAACAGACGCTGCCATCAGGAGACTTGCGTATAACTGGTCTCGTATTTGAAGATATGGGGGATTACACCTGTACTGTGAAAAATTTGTATGGCGAAGACAGCAGTACGACCTTTTTGTATCCATTCCGGAATTAGGTGAGATTTTTATTGTATTTATCAAATTATAAGCTCGCATTCGCTTTGCCTGCGTTAAATATATAGTCTATTAGAGGCTCGTCCCGGCTCCGCCCGGATATCAAGATTCCTGTTTTATCCCAAGGAGCATATATTCGGGATAATGAGTATTCTATCAGCAAGTCAGGTCATGCCCTGTCAGTATACCAAATTTCATCAACCGTTCAGCAGTTTCAGTGTGATTGACGGATAAACATCCAAAGAAACAAACTTTCACATTTATGATATTAGTGTGTGTGTCTATTTTCATATGGTGAAAGAATTTTAAAATGGCTCTAGTAGTTATCGTGTAAGATTATGAAAATACACACACAATGACACGAATGTTTCCTTTTCTATATTAATAAGGATGTAAATATCTAAGTATATAGGAGGAGAATTCACGAGAGAAAAAAAAAATTGCCCATTTGCTAATCCAGACTTAATCTATTACGAAGTTTCATATATATGCAACCAGCCGTTTTTGCGTGAAAAGCTTTCAACATTAAGAAAAATATAGTGACTTTAAAATAAAACATCCATCACTCACATAAACTTTTATAATATAGTAGGAACGATACATATCTATCTTAGCAAATATATAAATTACCGTTTATCTTTTTTAATTTTCAGATATCAATCGACAGACCGCTGCATCAAGTTACCCGCCGACATTAATGTTCCTACTTAATAACTTATTATTAGATAAGCGTACCTTAATGTGATTTACTTGTGTACTTAATTGTTTTATCCGTTTTACTGTTTTAAGTAGACATTTTTAAAGTATTTTTTTGTACAGTATTTAGGTTATTATTTATAGATTTTAAACGAGTTCTAGAGTTCTAATTCCTATTGTTCACAAACCTATGGTTAACCATAAATAATATACATTTAAATCTTACGTCTTCCTAGACAAATATTCCTATACCTGATGAAAATGTATTGAAATGGATGACTTGCTGTTATAAGTGACGTATGTCGCTTAATACTGAGGCAAAAAACAGATTATATAAAACTGAAATGACGTTTATTGCCATGGTAATATTCCCGCCAATTTTAACGTCAAATGAATTATAGTCTACGGAACACCGATAAGATGGAAAAATCTGCATTTATGATTATTTTATAGTTATTTATTGTTTCATTGTATTATAAGCGTATTATGTTTTATTGCATTTTTATGTGTTATTATTTATAAGATATTGTATAAAGGTTAGATAGATTTATGTTTGAAATCTCTGTGATTTGACATAATAAATGTTTTATTGACTATAACTTTGTTTTCCTAATCACTAGATAACTGTCATTTGCGATGTTTCTCCAGTAGAACAACATATGAGATGTTAAGAGAACTCTAAAGAAAAAATAATAATACCGGGTTTTTGGCGTATGGCCAATCTTTGCGCACATCCGTTATTTCCTATATCTTTTCATTTGAAAGGTAATAACAGAAACTAAGCCATTATTAAAACATAAATATATGCCAATACCTACTGATAAACTTACAAACAACGAAAAATGAGAATTGAGTTTTAGGCGTTCGGGTCGGCGTCCGTAGTGCCTACATAGCCTTTATATTTTATTGATATCCTTTGAATTCTAGTTTACTGAACAGTTTTTACTACCCTACTAATATAATGCGAAAGTAACTCTATCCCTCTGTCCCTTCTTCATACCTAAGCTATTGAACCGTTTTGGATGAAATTTAGATTTAAAAAAACAGGAAAGGAGGTAGGTTGAGACTCAAGAGAGGAGACAAGGCAGTTTTTGTCCCGGATATTCTACGGGAACAGTGGCTATGGAGGGGAAACTCGGGACTCTATTTTTTTCTTTCACTTCGCGAGCGAGGCCGTGCGCGGTCTAGTCTAAAAACTACATGAAAAGAAATAGTTTCCAATAACATCTCATTCCAGAGTATCTAATATTACAACCAAATGTAAGATTCAAGGGTACTTATTGACTACTAAAACATAACTCAAACTTTAAATTCAAATTAACTAATTTGCTACGAAATGACAGTAATAGCTGAATATATCGTGGAGGGTAAAATATTAGCATGTTAAGTGTGGTTAGTTCGAAGCGCGGTTAAATTTAACCTTTTCTAAAATGTCAGAAGATAGACGTCTTGTGGACAGTAAATGTGTGGAGTGTTGGGAATTGGGAGTGATTGCGTTAAATATAGCATTGTTTTTGTTTGGGATACTTTTTGTTAGTTTAAATTATAGTTATGAACAGTTCTAGCATGCTAGTGAATAGTAATCGTAGTTTTATGTCAGTGTGTTTATAATAAAAATATATTACGCCGTCTAAAAATATGTGGGAGAGTTTTATTGTGGGAGTCGAGCACGCTTCGGCACGAATTGGGCCAGCTCGCACCGGGGAAGTACCACACCCCCACAGAAAACCGGCGTGAAATAGTGGCATGCCACTGTGTTTCGTACGGTGAGTGGGGGAGCCGGAGGCCCGTTTTCCTTTTCCTCACCCGTCCTAGTCAATTCCTTCTTTCCAGTCGTTAATCCTTTCGTTTTCCCTTACCCCATAAAAGCGGGCAGCGCATTCACAGAGGTACTACCTTTGCGAATGTTTATGTTCGGTGGTGATCGCTTACCATCAGGCGAACCACCAGCTCAGCTGCCCGCTATGACATAAAAAAAAATGTTAGAATCGAATTTTTTATGTCATAGCGGGCAATAGATCACAACCATGAACATTCGTGTGCTGTCCACTTTTAAGGGGTAAGAGATAGAAAAGAATTGACGACTGGAAAGAAGGAATGGATTGGGAAAAAGAAATTGCCTTTGGCTCCCCCACACACGAAACACAGCAAAATGCTACTTTTTCACGCCGGTCTTCTGTGGGTGTGTGGTACTTCCCCGGGGCGAGCTGTATATGGTAGTCGAGCACGTTTCAGCACGAATTGGGACTGCACGAACTGCAATTGACCTTATGCCTCTCCAAATGTTCATGGGCGGTGGTAGCGACCATCAGGCGTCCACCAGCTACATTGCCGACTGTGACATAAAAAAAAGCTTGCCGAAGCGTGCTCGACTCCCACATACAAAAGCAATTTGGGTTGAAATTGTTAACAATTTAGTAAGTGTTCATAAAATAATGTCACGACTCCACGGACGCCACTATCCGTTAACCATAACACAGAATGTGAACGTTACCTTGAAACCCATCTCAGGCGCACCTTTCTTTTGGATTACACGCGAATATATAACATTCCTCTATTTAATGGATTCACAAAAAGTACGAGTTCCATCCTCGTTGACTGGCGGAGATCTCTTTTAGTGACAAGCCGGGCTAGTTGTGTCTAAATAGGTTATGAAATAACAGTTACGTATATTTTATAGTTATAAATATTTCACTGACCCGTCTAAGTTTAATGCCCTAAAAAATATAATATTTCCATTATAATCGAAGTGTGTTGTTTAAAGCTATCCTGGATATATTATTTATGTAACACAAACACAATTTAACAAACTTTTTAACCGACTAAAAAAAATGAGGTTCTCAATCCGATTGAATTTTTTCCAATCAACAAAAAGGAGGATTTTTTGTTGCTTCTTAACTTCTTACTGCGTGAACCGCTTTTGATGATCCTCTTTCTATTTGAACGTCGATGCCTCTTGTGTAGTGCCATATAAATTTAGTCTAGTTCCGACAGTTTGAAGGTGGAATTCCTTGTGTATTAAAAAAGATTAACCGAATCGATCTAGCTGTTCTGGAGTTTAACGCATACCAGCACATTTGGTGATTAATTTTTGTTGAGCAAATGTATAGACAACCATACATAGTTATAGAAAATTTAACTAGGGGGCGCTGTAGAGCACTTTAAGTTTTAGTTGTCACTTGTTGTTCTTGCTGTATCATTACAATAAAAGTATATTTCAATAACATCGCTTCATTGTTAAAACCCATACTTCAATAATTTTTATTTATTTATTTTTTTTTTTATGTCATAGCGGGCAACTGAGCTAGTGGTTCGCCTGATGGTAAGCGATCACCACCGCCCATGA